>NC_044909.1:40217254-40258129 GCF_001633185.2 Quercus lobata
AAAAAAAAAAAAAAAAAAAAATTTGAGCAACAAAAGTAAATATTAGTAGCAGCATATGTGAGAGTAATTTTCTAATTACAAGTTACCTTGTTACTTGCTAGCAATTGTAAACAAAATTGTAAATATTTTTAAATTCAAATGTTAATATTTGACAAATGTCAGTGAGTTGTATTTAGCTTGATGCTAGCTTGACATGTCTGTCTTGTTCTTTAGAAAATGCTGGTGTTGAGTTGGATTGATAATATGAGATTCCATTCCTAATTTAGGTTATTAAATTCATATAATTTGTATCATTTTTAAGAGGATTTTCCTCTTTAGACTGAACTTTTATGTTGTTCAGAAATACCTCTAAACTTTAGGGCTCGTTTGGATAGAGGGGGGGAGTAGAGTAGAGTTTGCTAAAAATAGACTAATTTTAAGCTAAATCTACTTTACTCTCCTTCAATTCAAACGGATCATTAGGTTTAACTAGGAAAAAATTTAAGGACAACTCGGTAAAAATATATCTCAAATTTCACCTAAAATACTTACAAAATAGGACACTCTCCTACTCATTTATGTCTTCAAAACAAACTTATCCAAAATTAAAAATAAATAAATAAATAAAAGAAAATTATGACAGTTGACCAACAAAAAAAAAAAAAAAAGCATTAGGGTAACGAGTCATGTATTACTGATTGGCTAGGCTCTATCAACATTCACCTCTGATTGGCAGCATTAGATTTTATTTTATTTATTTATTTATTGGCCAGCATTAGATTTACATTCACTATTGACCCCCCCGACTTTTATACACATTTTGGGAAAGAGCAATAATTTTTTCAGGACATGTGTTACATGTACAATGCCACATTAAATGTATGATTAGACTAGGAGTTCATCATTATTAAATGTTGCACAGAAGCTGATTACCCGTTGGAGTATAACGATAGTAACTCTATTTTTTTTTTTTTTTTTTTTTTTTTTTTTGAGAATCTAACTCTAGTTTATTTAGTCTAAAGAAGTCAATAATTTCAACAAACTCAACAACCATCTCGGAGTCCAACAAATTAATATAGTAGTACATTGTAAAATGACTTAATTATTTCACTAATATCGGGCCAACTCAAAGCCCAAAAACATACTTTATTTAATCAATTAACACGAGACAAGACAAGAGACTAGCATCATATAGTAATTTCTAAGCTGAAAAAAAAAAAAAAAAAAATGTATCAATCCAAGGGTTCCTTCCTAGTTTCTAAAAAGGGAATGGACTGAAAGCGAGTCCAAAATTAGCAGGGAAAATTAGTGTCACACAACAAGATCTATTCAATGACCTCACGAAATTACAACAAGAACTTTGAACCAAATGAGAACCCTATTAGTCAATCATACATACACTTCTCTCTACAAAAGTGTCCTATCTTCTTAGGGACCGTAATAATGTGATGATGAAGTTGGGGATGGGACTTTCTCAAGAACTTGTAGGACTTCTTTCATTGCTGGTCTTTTATTTGGGATTGGAGACGCACAACTATACCCTAACTTGAAGCAAGCCAAGAGGGACTCTTCTTTGCCCTCCACGTCAGCTCTGATTGCCACATCAGCCATCCTCAAAGCCCTGCTCTTATCTTCAACCACAATCCCAGTTCCTTGGGTCAAGTCATCTAAAACTATAACCTTCCCAGTCAGAAGCTCAAGCAATATAACCCCAAACGAGTACACATCCCATTTTGGGTTGGGCTTTAAGCTCCTAAGCGATTCAGGTGCATGATAAGGGGATACCCCAAGTGAGCTAGGACTTGGGCTTGGGCTTGGCCCAATTGTAAGATCTTGAAAGCTGTCTCTTGAGGCCGTGGATCTCTTGCTTCCAAAGTTTCGGGCCGATATTCCGGCCTTATAGCTCGTGTCACCCGATACGAGCCTCTCCAGCCCAAAATCACCAATTTTGGGCTCCATATCATTGCCCAAGAGAATGTTGCTAGGCTTCAAATTTCCATGCACGTGCTTCTTCTCGTGGAGGTGTGCAAGCCCGCGGGCCACACCTTTTGCTATCTTGAGCCTGAACTCCCATGGTAGATGGCAAGGTGAGGAACCCACTTTCCCTGAAATTCCACTTTCCCATTATCAGTTTCCAATTGACATATCCGTGGTTGAGCAAAAGGTGTCACTAAAATAAGGTCATTTCATTTTCTACTAAAGTAGCCACACACAAAAAAGACACAGAGAAAAGAGAAAGTTTATATCCATAAAATATAATTGACAAAAAAATTTCACAAACAATTGATGTGGCAGATCATATTATTAGCGAGGTAACTAGTAAGCAAGTAAACAAAATAATTATTAGTGTTCATATTATTAGCGATGTAACTGCTAAGCAAAAAAGAAAAAAAAATAATGTTAGTGATGAGTAATAACCTAGCATTTGGGTGCAAATGGTATTATCAATTTTTGTGTGTATGGCTAAAATAAATGCAATCGCAAACTGTGTGTTTCGAATTACGACATTTTGGTACGTGTATCGCTATCAGACTTTGAGGGCTAAACATTGACTTCTTATGCATTAAAAACAGAGTTCAGCTACCTACTCCACCGTCAACGTTGTGTTCACTGTTCACACAGTGCACCCTAGCAAACACCCATAATATCAGGCTAACGTGCGCAACAAACCCAGACAGTCACACAGAGAGAGAATGAACTTACTGTAACGAGCATTGGCAAGGCTGCCATTGGGGACGAAGTCATAGATGATGAGCTTTTCATCGACCCCCCAATAGAACCCACGAATTCGAACCAAATTGGGGTGCACCAACTTGGCTATGACACGGACCTGGTTTTCGAAGTCCTTGAACCGTTCCACACTGCTCTCACCAATTCTTCGAACCGCAAGTGCAGTCCCATCTTCAAGCACAGCTTTGTACATTATACTCGAACCTGTGGCACCCAATATATAAGCCGAAGCCTTTAACAGTGTCTCAAGCTCAAGTTCTCTCTCCCCATCGACGATCACCAGCGTCCCTCCTTTGCTTTGTTCCTGCTCTTGCTGCCGTTGATTTTCTTGACTGATCTTTTGACCGCTTTGCCTTTCTTGTTCGTTGTCAGAGTTTGAGGCCTCTGAGCCTTCTTCTCCTTCAGTTGTCTTTCGCAAACACGACCACCTTGTGAACCCTCTTGACTCAGAGGATGAAGATGACCAATTATCCCTTGTGGCGTTAGCTTCATTCTTCAGTGCATTCTCGGCTTTCTTCTTTTTCTTTAAGTGGTACATGTATAAGAAAATCAAAGCAAGAATTCCAAGAGCTGCAACATCTCCAAGTACAATTCCTATGATCGTTGCTGGTCTCAGCCCACTTTGCGTATTTTGCTGAGATGAGCCGGGTGACATGGTATCTGGGGTTGGGTTCATTGTCTTTGGGATTGCAGCAATAGCAGGAGGAGAGGTAGGGGCAGAGGTATTATCAGGTGCTGATGAAGGAGAAGAGGGAATCGGACAAGGATTAGTTCGTTCCCCACACAGATCAGGATTCCCAGAAAATGATTTGGACTCTTGCTTCATGAAAACTTCAGTGTCCGGGATTCGTCCTGTGAGATTGTTGAATGACAGATCAATAGTGGCGTTACCTGGAATTTCCTGAGCAAACTCTGGTGGGATTTTCCCGGAAAGTCTGTTGTAGGAGATGTTTAAGTAACGTAGACTAGAACCACCAAAGTCAGGAGGTAAAGATCCATTGACGAGATTCGAGGACAGATCTAAAACCTGAACAGATTCAAAACCATTAGGAAGAACACCAGAAAAGTAGTTGTTTTTCAAAGAAACAGTGGTTAGATTAGTCAAAGAACTGAGATTGTTGGGCACATTTCCCGCCAAGGCATTGTCTGAGAGGTTAAGGAATTGAAGGTTTTGAAGCTGGCCTATGGTCTCTGGTAACTCACCAGAGATCAAATTGGTTGACAAGTCAAGAAACTGGAGCTGGGTTGCGTTGAAAAGTGAGAAAGGAAGAGACCCATTGAGAGAATTGTTGGAAAGGTTGAGACTTTGGAGGTGTTCAATCATGCCCAGATTGGCAGGGATTGAACCTAGAAGCTGAGAATTTTGGAGAGCTAAACCAGACACCCGAGGGGAAGTAGTATTGGCAAAGCCCTGAGCTGCACATGTAACTCCTTTCCATGAACATGGAGTGTCATCGTTGGAGTTCCAGCTCTCTAGCACACTCAAAGGGTCACTGAGAACTGAGTACTTGAAAGAAAGCAACAGAATACCATCTGTGTTAAGCCCAAAAGATTCAAATACAAGAAGAGTAAGTGCAAGAATTCTCCACCATAAATGGAGATCAACACTATGGTGGCTCATCATTTTACACGGTGATAATACCACATCTCTCCTAAGGTGTGAGAGAGAGAAAGAAAGAGAGGTAAGTAACTGAGATTTATGATGACGCAGGGTCCATGTGACTATAGATTGTTTTTTAAAAAAATGAAAAAAGAAAACAAAATAAATGAGAAAAGTAGAAGAAATGAACAGCTCACCGAACACTTGGTACCAAAATGCTCTCTGTACAAGTTCAGCTCTGCACAACTATTAATTAAGGCTATACTTGAAATGATTAAATGTTTTTCACCGCTGTTTTGTACTCTCTCTTTTTCTCTCTCTTTGTATTTATGTTTGATACTATAAATGATAAACAAGGAAAAAAAAATATATGATAGTGCGAATAGCATCTTCGCTAGCGGACACCTATGTGGAGTTGAAGTTGCAGGGACTCCAATCTTAGATTGACTTTACATTGTCTGCTTAAATTATTGTTTTCCTACTTGCAGCATAAAAAAATTGGTTTTGTTTTCTTTTCCTACTTATTATTTTAATGCTAACTGTTACGTTTTTTTTCCTCCACATTGATCAACATACACCAGTTTCGTTGAAGTGTAATAGATTAATGACTTAGGTGAATCTCCTACTGCTACATCCTTGTCTATGAAAAAAAGAACAATTTTTTTTTAAAGAAAAACCCTTATATGTGAAAATGGTACCACTGTCTTCCCTACATTGTTGATTGTATTAATTTCATGAAATATTAGATAAAAAGTTGAAATTTGTATAAATTTGAAAGATTGTTTGATCAATTTCAAAATTATAAAAAAAAAAATATATATATATATATATATATATATGAAAATACGTTTTAAAGAGGAAGACAGATTATACCCACTACCTTAAATAAAACTTAACATGTAGTACGAGCATTATTGTATTGGGGGTCCCGATTGGGTCCTAATTCTATCTTATCACAGCATTCATTATTGGACTAGATAAGAAAATTGGTCTTTCATTCAATGCTGCACAGTTTCAATTTTGACTAGCAGGTATATTAATTTTGATCTGCTGTGGTTGCAGATACTTGAAAAATGCACCCAGAAAGTTTTGAGCTCTCAAAATTAATATGATCATGGCCCAGTAATAGCTATAGACCAATGCAAACGTATATCATGGTTCAAAGTACAATGCTATTAATATAGTTTGAAAAATCTATATTAATCCTATTTAATGAAGTAATGGGTTAATTATCAAGTACGTAGAAAATCAACAACTTTAACAATCAACACAACAATAACGATATCCATCACAATCCAAATCAATAAAAAGAACACATCTTTCTAAAAAAAAGTCACTCGGACATAACCAGCCACATGTGAGTTCTCATTTTAATGATATAGATAAGTATTACAAAATCGAAGAATAGTTACCATTAGTGTATACTTTACAAACCTTTTGTAAATTAGGCACTGCTTGTGGGAGTTTCCAATTTAGACCCCGATGTTACAGCTAATGTTTGTTTTAAGCTAACTATCAAATTAAGGCATATTATTAATGTAATAATAATTAGCCAAATAACACATACATAAATACATAATCAAAACAACAAATTCCAAACAATCAATTATGCCCACAACTGTTTGAAAGTCAACCTTATAAATTACGAAAATTCACTCAAGTTGATGATCAAGTGAAGTTTTTGTCTGATATAGATGATTGCTTGAGCGAGTTTTCATGAATCTCGCAATCTTCAAATAGAAGTGTGGTTTGTTACCTTACTCAACTTAATTCACAATGAATAGATGCTACTTTTTTTTTTTTTTTTTTTAATTCGAGTGTTAGGGCTGCGAGAATTTGAAACCTTGATGTTCTTTTATTGAAAACACTAAACCATGTTTTTAAACATGTTTTAGCATCTCAATTTTTCAATTTTAACCTAAATCTTAACGTAGTAGTTAATTACGTTAGTAGGCACTTTCTTTGTCCATTACTCGTAGCCTAACTGTATGGTTAGTAAAATACACTAAGATTATTATAGTGCCATGATTCTTCTCCAAGTTATCTTCCGGTTGAAGGTGGACAAGATCAGGCTGCAGATTTGCCATTAGATTTATTAGCAAAGAGCATATTTGAGTTTTGAGGTTTGGTTTTGTTCCTTCACAACACAAAGCTGTTCCATCCCAGACACCCTGAACCTCTAGCCTCACACATGAGAAATGCATCATCTCATCCATCATCATCATCTAATTCTTTCTTTTTTAAAATTTTTATTCCTTTTTTTTAAAAAGAATTCTTTGTGGCAGTTTTACTGACCTCAATATTATAAAATAACTAATCCATAAAAAAGTAGGTGAACCTCCTATAATAATAATACTCCCAGGGTTGAAAGATCTGGTACCTGCTTCTTCTTTTTTTGGGTGGGCCATTCACATAACAAGCATAATTAAGATTAATTAGGGTCTACTTAGGAGAGAGTATCACTTTTTAAAACATCCA
Source organism: Quercus lobata (assembly GCF_001633185.2). Classification (NCBI taxonomy): domain Eukaryota; kingdom Viridiplantae; phylum Streptophyta; class Magnoliopsida; order Fagales; family Fagaceae; genus Quercus; species Quercus lobata. Next base: position 40,224,042 of record NC_044909.1, read on the forward strand.
TTAATTATTAAAGTCTCCTTTTCATTTTGGTCTTTATCACTCTCTCTCTTTCTCTAATGAAAGAGAGAAAAATGGTTGGAAAAAGCTCTTAAAGCAGTTTACTTTTTCTTTTTGTGAAAAGATGGTAATAGCTACTGAATAGAGGTTGAACAAGGAGGTTGGGCCATGGCTGTTCAAAGAATAGATGCACCAAAAGAAGAAACTTTTGGAAAAAAAAGGTCAGCTTGGATATACCAAAGCCAACGATCAGGATTTTGACATCTTGATTATGCAAATGGTATCAGTACAAAGTTTACCATGACATCAACCACTAGCCACCAGAAATGCTAAGATGGGACTATATTATATATACCCTTTTAAATCTTTTCTCGCATGCACCATAAAACGTGCATCTTTACTTGAGTATTATTCTGTTCGAAGCTTTCCTCTAATTTTACATAAAATGTTGTATTTTACAGGCATAAACCTAGACATGCAAATAAAAGAGTTAGAAAGGTAGGTCACAATGCGAAAGAGTATAGTATAGAGGATAATTTCAGTCAAGTCTACATGTACCACTCTAGTGTGAGAGAGAATAGAAGCCTATTCAAAAGGTTGAAACATAGTGAAAAGTGAAATCTACGGAATCCATAGTTGGGTGAGCCGACTTGAAGTCTAGAACGGAAGCAGGTTATCTATTTTCCTTGTCCCCGTTTGAACGGATCGTGTTTCTTACTCCCTCTCTTTATGGGTACGTTTGTGGACAGTATGAATTCGTACAATAATTTTAGAGATCAAACTCAATTTCATCCCTTGTTGACTTGTGTAATTATGAGTGACCAATTATAAGTTGGACAAGACAAAAAAAATGTTATAATGCCTACTCACAATCATACAAGTTAATAAATTGTAAAAGTGAGAGTGAGAATAATTACAGGCTGATTTATACAATGTTTTTCTTTTTCTTTTAAAATTCTTGCATGTAAAAAAAAAAAGGCTTAATTATATAAATATATATATATATATATATATATAGAACTAAAGTGAACGAAAAGAGATTGTCTGGCATATGTCTTGAGTGCTCTTATATAGACAAAAATAATTCATAGATTGCGTGCATCCAATTACTGCCAAAATGTCCGTTACGCAGTTTCCCTCACAATACGACATACCATGAGTAACATGCAATCAGTCAATCGGCATTATTATTATGAAGAGATCTATATCTTCTCAACATATATATGACATGAGTTGATCCCAAAATCTGTATGAATTACCTTTTACCCTTTATCATCATTTCACCCTTGCTAGACTGCACTGACCATGATGATAATTAATAGGAGTTTAATTTGGTTGATTTTATCTTAGTGTGCGTACCGATGAAGAGGTCGATTCAATCGTAGTCAAATTATACATACACATCTACAAGGATTAAAAGAATTCGGAATGGCACCAGTGTGATTCCAGCCTATTAATTCCTTTACTTAAGTTAGAAAAATGGGCTTCTAATAAGAATAATATGATGAAAGTCAGGAAAAATTATCTATCATCTTAGAGGATAATATGAGTTAGATAAGTAGATAGAAGAGTTTGGATCAAATTCAAAGTGTTTAAACTTTGTCATCTATAAATAAGTCAAGAATCAATAGAGAAAAGGATTTAGAAACTGAGAAAAAGCGCACATTGTAGAGAGATATAGGGTTGCATGCAAAACTTTTGTAGCTAACATCACTCTCTACAAGGTACTCGACCCTAGACTAGGAAAATACCATTTTCTATAGCTTTTTCACTTACCTCTCATTATACAATCCACCGTTTCTATCCAATACAACCTTGAACACTATGAATTGACAAAATCCCCAAAACATGTCACAATTAATCTCCAAACACTACAACCATTAAAAAAAAAAATCAAAAATTCATCACTCAAACCATCATAAGTTCCTCCAAACACATCCTTGAAGACATTTCTAAGGCACACGATTGACAAAACCTGAATGTGTTGGGTTGACATGATCGACACTCGAGGCGGTGAAGACACAACTCCCTCACTTGGAATAGGGTAAAGGCTCATGGATTATCAAAGGAGGAAGGAGCAATAACGTTTCCTGTGAAGTGTGAAGTAACGTCCATCCTCAATGGTAATTTGCCATCAAATTCTTTAAGTGAGGTAGTGCATGCAACTGAGGCATGTAAGTTTCTAGCCCTTTTAGTTTTCTACATAATTTATTTATAACATGCTGTGCTTTGATGATATGGCTGAATTATGATTGAACGTCTGCTAAAATTGAGATTACAACATGATGAAATATGACATGGTATGATTTTATTTGATAAGCACACATGAATGGTATGATGATTTTGTGATTAAGAAAATAATCTTTAACATGAACCCAACAATATGATGAACAAGATTTATGTTTATGATTGTTAAAATGTATTTGTAATATGTTCATTGTAGGATGATGGCATGATATGGAATCTTTGTTTGAATATGCGTAACATAACATAGCTAGCTATTAAACCCTAGTAGATAGTCTTTCAGGTAAAGTGAAATGGTTGACTAATACTTTCTCATTTCATAACTAATTAAGCCTTCAAATTTAGATTTCAAGTTAGACTAGTTAACTATCCATGTAACTTTTGTTTCTTATATTGCAACTAGGAAATTTGGCAATGCCACTTTTCATTAGAATGTGACTAGGACCAAAAATCATGTAATTTTCGATTTTAATTTCTTTTTTGAAAGATAACATAATTTCAAATTTCAAATGAATAAAGATATATATATATATATATATTGTGATTTTCTTAATTTTTAATTTTTATTTAAATTAAATGATGACTCCATATGTAAAACCTTCAATTTATGGCATAAAACATGATCAATTGAGTAATCATTTTAAGAATTTGCATTTGACCCTTTGCCATTGGGTCATGGTTCTCACAAGTGATGGGAAAGCCTTACATAGAATCTCATTTTAAGCTTCTTGCACATGCAAGAGGGTCAATACGCGTTGAGTGTATTTTTTTTAATACATCAAAGGTTTCCAATTGAGGCAGCTTGAACATCTGCCAATAATAAAAAGAACGTGGAATGGATTCAATGTGATGCCAACCTAGCTAGTAGCTTTGATACTTAAAAAATTAGGGGAAAAAAAAAGGCTTCTGATAAGAATTATGCTATGAAAATCATGAGAGTTTTCATACTTGTTCTCCAATTTAAAGGCTTGATTAGAGGACATTTCCATTGCTTTCATCCACCATATAATATGTGATCGTAATGGGTGCATAATGAATGGTGCAACTATCCCTATAGGTTAGAACCATTAGATGTTCGACATATTGATAGTTATATACTTTTGAATATATATCTTCTATCATATTTTGAGTGTTTCATCTTATGGTCTTTTAAATTACAATCTAATGGCATGTTCTTTTATTCTATTTTTTCTTTTAAAATTACTAAAGTTAAAAAAAAAAAAAAAAAAAAAAAAAATCTTAACACCTAACATACTACAACAATAGAATATAAAGTGAATGCGTACACCATATATTGAAATTTTCTCAAAAAAAAAAAAAAAAAAAAAAAAAAAAAGAAAAAAAAAAAAAGAAAAGAAGGTGAACACTAAAAATCAGACAAGATTTTTTGCTTGGATATTTGTCTGTGTTGCTTGGATATTTGGATGCTTTATAATTTGTATGATCACATCAAGTGGCTTCCTACGGTAGGTCACAAATCTCAATCAACTTTTTTATGGCAAGTACCTAACTGTTGAACTGAACCTCTTGTTTTTGTTCTTTTGTAATTAAACCATAGTTTGATGCGGCGGCAGTCTATTCAAATCCATATCAGTAAGCTTAAGGAAAGTTTAAAAATAAAATAAAGTTATTATGAGGTAAAGGTGAAATCCTATTTTTACACTCAGATTTAATTTGGGTAGCTTGGGTGAAAGGCATTTTTCAAGAGATTAGAGTTTTTAGATTGTATCAAGTCGTAATTGCTCAAATATAAAATAGATGGAAAAAAAATTGACCCAAAATTGATTTGAAGCTATCTTACTGAAGCATTACGCGGGAGGAGAGATACTATCATTGTTTTTAGCATAAATAATTGGCAGTTTATGCACCCATATTAAAAGTTAGGGCCTACTTATTCAAAAGTTGTACTACATGATAGCATGTGACATAGCTAGCTCAGATATTGATTAGATTTAGATAGTTTCTTGAACAATAATGGCGGGTGAAAATATTTTCCTCCTCCTTATGTAAAATCTAGAATGAGTTGAGCGTATCTAATATTAACAAGGCCTATAGCTATAGGTCGCTGGGATCCCTTGGCTTTGGCGGGGAAATTATAGTCCACTTTTGTGTGCGCTTGTTCCGAATTTTAGAAGTCCAAAAAGCGCTTTTTGGAAAAGTGCTTTAATAGAGAGTCTAATTAATGTGTGCCATTAACTATTTATTTTGAGAAAATTTTTAGGAGGAATTGAAAAGCTATCAAAATAGTGAAGAAAGATGCTATATTTATAACATTTTTACAATAAATTATAGGTAGTTAGTTGTTATTAGTTCAAATTTGAAACTAACACTAAGATTAATTTTTTGCCCTAATAATAACAACTAGTAACAACCTACCACTTAGAATTTATTGTAAAAATGTTGTAGACATATCATTTCTCAAACAGTGAATTACTTTTTCGTTTTTCCATAAAATGTTTCTTAAAATTGATTACTAATATATGGTTTAAGGACACACGTTAATAAATCCCTTAATAGAAAGTTCATTGTTCCAAAACACTAAGAAAGCCCAAATCTTGAGGGCAGCAAGGAGCTCCATTGCAAAAAAGCAATGAAACACGTTTCATGTTATTGTTGGAAGTTACGCAAATTTCCCAAATTGCCCACTAGTTTTTCTTAAAAACTCAATTTTATCCATTTGTTTATAACACAATTTTACAAAGGAACCCAATAATGAAATCAGAACCCAAAAAAAAATAATAATAATATCAATCTGACCCATTTCTACCGCATGTTGTTGGTAGTGGGGAAGAGATCAAGCAACGGTGGGGAGGAAGACAGGCAGTGGTGAAGGCAAAGCAGATTAACAGACAACGGAGAGGATTTTCCTCCCTTGGCGATTTTCCACTCTCTCTATCTTTGTTTGATGAGAATCAAATGGTATGGTTGTGTGTGACCTTTAAGTATGTGTGTTTTGATGGGTTTGATGGGATAGAAGGAAAGAAACTTGCAGACGAAGTGGTAAGAGAAAAGAGAGAAAGGAAGAAGGAAAATAAAAAAAGAAAGAGAAAGAAATAGATGATGTGGTGGAGAGAAAAGAGGAAAGAAGAAGAAAAAAAGAGTAAGGGTACATGTGTGGAGGGAAAAAAAAGATGGGGAAAAAAAAAAGGAAATATGGATGAAAAAAAAAAGGAAAAAATAAAATAAAGAATAAGAAATTAAAATTGAGAAATACTATCACAATATTTTCATAATACTTTCACAATAAATCTTAAATGGTAGGTTATTATTAGCTAATATTGGTAAGAAAAAAAATAATTTTTTTAGAAAAAGAAAAAAATAATTTTAATATTACGTTCAAATTAAAATCAGTATCAATTTATCACAAATGATTTTTGTGAAAGTGTAGTAAAAATATTATGAATGTAGTTTATAGAAATGAATGAAGAAAAATTGATTTAAGTATTATGAAATAGTTGATTTAAGTATGAAATAAATCATTTTATATATATATATTGTCCTTTTTCGTAATTTATCACTTAATCTGTCACTTTTATAAGTGCTAGTCAAACATTCAATTTTTAAAAAAAACACTTTTTAACAGTTTTTATCAAATACTTAACTTTTTTAAAAGCCTAATTTTATAATATATTTTTTAAAATTTTTATTTTTTTAATAAGTACAATATCAAAAAATTGAATCAAACCCACCCTTTGTCTGTGCTTAAAAGCTTGAAAACACTCATCGAAAAAAGGGGGAAAAAAAATCTTGAAAACTATTCCTTTCCTTACTCATTACTCAAAACCGTACTTCATTAATCAAAGTTTACATATAGAAGTAAAAGTCAATTAAGATCTCGTCAAAAAGTTTATGTCATCAGTAATTGCACGTGCTTCTCTTTAATTAAAAATGCTTTTGAGTACGAAAACCAATCAGGGCATCTTTGCTGAAATAAAAAGTTCAGTAACACACACCAAAAAAAGAATAAAAACACAATTTTTATCACAAGTTCTGTTACAGATAAATGGATAAAAAGTGATAAATTTATGTAAGAGCGATAAATAATTAATCTTAATCTGCTATGTAAGAGAATTGCAACAAAAATTGTGAATTTATTTGTGGTGCGCTGTTACTAAAAAGAAGAGAGAAAAAGAAAAAGAAAGAGGGAGCATCGAAGTGAGGGAAATAGGAATGCAATGAACTGGTTGTGCTCCGAAAGGCGGAGTCAGCCCCGTGAACCCTAAGACATGAATGGGTCAAACATCTAACTATGAGCCTTAAACAATTCAACCGGGTTATTAGCCGGTGCTTATCACTTAAAAAAATCTGTGAAAGTCCCTTCGGATTTAGGCAGTTTGTCAACACCGTAGTTGTTTTTCTCTTGCATTTTGTCTTGATTTCTGTCCACAGATTGGGAGTATTAAAACATCTGTACTAGATAATCACATAATGGACATCCCTCTTTACTGCATCAATACTTTACTGGGTACAAAATGCCAATTGATAGGGAATAATAATGAGATTCAGATCTTGTAATGTGAATGTTATTAATACTTTTAATATGCCTGAAATTCCAACACCGACATGTTTCTTTGTAGCCAGAATCATTTCTGTATAACATTCTACATTTGGTTTGAATAGTATTTCCAAATCTGCTTCACTAAAAATATATGGTGGAAGTGAAGGAAAATAAATAGTGAAGTTTAAGTGTTTTCTCTTCTGATCTATCAAAAAGTTTTTTCTTCAAAATGGAGAGAAAATTGAAAGAAAGAAACTCATAAAATAAACTTTCGTAAATACCCTTAAAATTCACCTTCAAATTTCCAATGCGTCAGCTTTTTATTTTTTCCTTTCATTTTTTCTTCCTTTGTTACTAACGTGTTGACTTCTTCTTCTTCTTTTTTCCTTGATTTTTTATTTATTTTTTTTTTTATCTTTGTTTTTGATGTGATGGTTTTTTTTTTTCTTCTTTTCTTTTGTCTGAACGTAGCTTCTTTTCTTTTCTTCTTTTTATTTTCTTTGACTTTTTCTGGATGTGTAGCTTTTTTTGTTTTTTGGGTGCTCATATGTTTATTTTCTCATTAATTTTGGTTGGTTTCTTTTTGTTCTCTTTTGTTTTTTTGAAAACATTTTGTTATGCTTTTTTTTTATACTTTAATTATTGTCTATCTATACATAATTTTATTTTATTTTTATACAATACATAATTTAAAAAAAAATTATAATGTGTTATCTTTTGTTTTATTTAATAGGAAAATGATAGTCAATTTATACAGATTTTATTTTCAACAAAATAAAAAAAAATTTTATCCTCTCTGCATTTTCTATCCTCCTACTTTTTCATCCTCTCAACTAATATTGTAAAAACATAACATGATTGTATATTCACCACAAAAAAAAAAAAAATGAACAATATTATTGCATTTCAAATCCATATTCTTATCAAAGACGTGTAAACAACTATCACCAAGTTTTGTCTAAGCTAATGAACTCTATTGCTATTAAATAATTGACTTAGGCTCGAATTGCATCTACATAAAAAATGAAACACCCTAAATTTGGTATCTTTGTCTAATAATAAAGAGCATTCATTAAGGATTTTTTTTTTTTTTTTTTTTGTGTGGTTTCCTACAATGTTTCCTCAAAACTTTCAACTAAAGACTAATCACTGTTTGTGACAGGTGAGCCCATAGCGAGATAAATCGCTGGTCCAAGAAGTTTTTTCAAAGTGTTGTTGCCCAGACTTGAACTAAGGAGCTCCTAGTTAAACTCAAGATAGCCACTTTAAGACCGAGTGCCCAACTACTCGGTCAACCCCACTAGGTTTCATTAAGGAGTTGGTGTCATAGATTTCAAATTCTATTGTATCTAAAAATTTTAAATAAAAAACAAAAGACTGAGGTTCAGTTTTTGGGGAACCTAGGCTAAGCTAGCATAAGACACTAAACTTATCACATAGACGACAATGGTTTGTGGAACAAAGGACTCTACCAAAATATTGAAACCACAATCACAATGGCAATAGAATTTTGGGGTCTTAGCTAGGGATGAGCTCAACTTAGTAACATTCACAAAATTATCATAGAAGTAGATGCCAAATCAGCAATGGATATTCTCAATTGAGCTAGTAACCCAAATGATATATCTCAGCCATATAGTGCTTTGTTGATTTCCGGTAATTAATTTTCCAACTTTTTGGCAAAGTTAAGAAATAGTTAATGTAAGGACACGTTTTGTAGCACAAGCCCAAGGTGTATGAGATCTTGGACCAGTGAGTCCAGTACAATAAATTTGTAGAGAGTGGATCAAAGAGCTAGGTTTTAGTGCATGGATAACAATTAATATGATGTTCATGATAATCGAATAGAGATGAACTGAGTTTATCAAAGAAAGTTTGTTCTCGACACAATCCGAGGAGCTTTGTTCTAGCAAATATTAAATGAGAATGGTTACAAGAGTTCTTAAGATTGCTACAGTGCTTTCTCTGTTAATCCCCCGGGCCCTCTCTCCATGGTGGGTTTCTCCTATTATATAGTCTCATTTGAATGATCTTGGCCTTCTACTTGTTGATCATCCAAGCCTATACTTGAGTGTCTGTCCCACCAGATATCCTCTTTGGCGTTCTGTGAGTTGTGATAACCGAGGTAGTACTGTTCAGGGGTCTTGTCCACATAAATGCGATGTTAGCAGCTTTCCCTTAGATATTCATGAGTTCCTATCCTTTAGAACCTCCTGGAAGGTCACTCTAACTATTTAGGTCTTATATCTGACCATGCTTTAGCTGGTCCGAGGAGATATTCCTCCTCGAACTCGAACTACCACACTCTTGACCAAAGCCCCATGCCCCATTGTATGATTTTGGGCCCATGACCCCACAGTTAATATGGAACATTTGGGTTGTATTTTGGTCCTCTAAGCTAATTGACACATTTGGGGTGTTTTTGTAACTAAGAAGCTATTTGGTATCAGTATTTAAACAATAATTTTTAGTGTTTAAACAACAATAATATTTCTAACATATAACACTAAAAACAGAACCACGAAAGTAAACGGGTCCTAAGCATTGTACCTCTTAATTAATGCGTTGAATGAATTTCCAATTAAAATGAAAAAGAAGAAGACATATAAACGAGATTATTCAACCTGTCTATAACTCGTGGACAAATAGGAAGACTTTTTAGTACTGATGGTAAGAATTTTATCCAAGATGGGTCATATTCGTTGAATTTGTCAGTCTTAATGCACTGTAAAAAGTCTGTATCTAGTACAGCCATAATGAAAATTCCTTTTTAGCACAAATAAAAACAAGGGTCATGCATTTCTTGTGTTGGGTACGATCATCATCCGTTCGACCCAAGTTTGTTCTGATTAGAAGTACTTGTTTTCTTGGTTTAATTAATAGAATAAAAGTCTAATTTTAGCTTATTTCGTTTCTATTCAAAAATTTAGGCTTTGTTTTTGTCAAACAAGCACTTTAAAACTTTAAAACTCAAATTGCATATGTTTCAACTGTAAATTATTTTAAAAAAATTTATTTATTTTTGTATTTATAGTTACAAACCTGAAAATGAGTTATAAAAAAAAAAATACATTTTCTATTGTTTGACGTGTACAAAATATAATTAATATTTCCTATAATTTTGTTTGATTAAAAAATTAAATTAATTATTTCTTCACAACTTAATTTTTAGGGCAAACAAAATCCAAATAGGATTTTTTTTTTTCTCTTTTTGGGGTCATTAGCCTCAAATTAGAGAACAAGCACCACATTCATAATTTGTGCAAAAAATTAAGTAAAAAAAATCAGTTTTAGTAAAAATAATAATTTGAACAAAAAAAATCAATGGTCAATCAATACTCGTCAATAGCCGATAAACAATTAATCCGTGGTGAGAAAAATAGTGTGGAGAGAGAGAGAGAGTAAAAATTGAATACGTTTTCCACTCTATTGGACTTGTTTTCCATTAGCAACATAAAATGTTTTCTATTGAACTACATTTTGAACATTTTGCATTGTACCAATGTCTAGAAAATGCAAATAATAAAAAATCAATTTTCACTTAAACAAACACAACATTAATTTTGTTTCAAACATGAGTTATGTTGAACTTCAATCTTTCTTCTTCCTTTTTTAAATGAAATTTCATGGTCACATTAGACTACATACATATTCACAAATGTACGATCTTCTTTCCTTAAATAAAGTAAATATTATGAATAATATTTTCCATGATCATGTAACTCCTTGATCATAGTTAAGATTATAGTATTCAAATATTTGATTGGATAGATTAATTTTTATTTATGAATTTATTAGTATTAAATTTGCCGACCATGTATTTGAAGCAAAACATATATACTTTTTTTTTTTACACAAAATAGATTATTTGTATTATAAAGTAAAATATAGTGTGATAGTGATGGAAGAGGCAGAGTCGAAGATAATGTAGTGGTGGTGCATGTGTGGGCAATGGTAGTGATGGCGGTGGTGTCAGAATAGTGATTATGGCTGATACAATTGTGTTGGAAGGCAGCACAAAGGAATGGTCCGAATGGAAGGCGCAAGTGTACAAAAGAACGATAGAAAACGTTTTTTTGCCTCTGAAAATGAAAAATGTTTTCTACCTTTTGGCTTGTTTTTGTGCTGAGCTGAATGAGAGTTTGGCTATTTTTGATAATCCTCCTTTGGATATTTTAAATGTTGTTGAGGCTGACATCAGGGGGGCTTGTTTAGATAGGCTCTGCCCTGTGTTTTCTGCTTTAGCTTAGTTCTTCCTTTTGTATCCGTTTGACCCAAAAAAAAAAAAAAAAAAAAAAGATCTTTTATGTTAGATTTTCATTTTCCATGGTACCAAACAACAGAAAAGGTTTTCCACTCATTTAAATAGAGCATAAGCTATATATTAGAAGCGGGTAATTGCTATTAGAAGCATTATCTCGAAGGGTGAATCCCATTCACTTACAACCTATTTTATATATAGGTATATATATAATTACACATAAATATATTAAATTAGGGCTTCCTCATTTGCATAATAGAATACAAACACATTTGTTAACAAATATATATATACACACACATACAAACACAACAAAATCTCACAATATTTTCACAACAACCTTGTTTTGAGTTATGGTAAATCCAGATATAATCCTATTTTATTTTGACTTTTAGTAGGCTTAGCTTATTGTGAAAATGTTATGAGATTTTGTTGTGATTATAGAAAAAGTCTTTGCCAAATAAAGGAATTTATCAAGCAAGGCCTACAAACTGTTAATGAACACTATGTTGCCTCTTGGGCCAGGCTTAGAATTGCGATCTGAATAATAAGGCGGATGAGAGGCAACAAACTGACCTTCACAATAATGAAGTCCAAGGCATAATCGGCAGAGGACCCAAGCTACACAATTACTTGGGCCAGGACTAGAATTTTCTTTCTGCTAGCTTCTGTATTATTCATTTTATTTTATTTTTCTTTTAAATGTTATTTCAAAATTAAAAGTTTAGATTGTAATTTTTTTTTTCTTTTAGATATGAATATTTAAGCTTGTGAAATTCACTTCATAATCATCCTCAATTAACTTTTGTGTGTAGGTTTGGATTAGAATCCACATCCCTTATTCAAGGTTAATTTTATTGTCAAAAGACGAAAGTATAGAGGAATCTTTAATTTAATCCAATTCCCGTTGGCCAATCAGACCTCCATTCTAATTGGCGCCATTGGCAAATCTAAGAAGTCATAAGCAATGATAATTGGCCAAGTTTCATAATTCTATCTTCTTCCCCTGTTGCCCCAATCTTATCTGGATTTTTTCTCCTTATTCCCCTTACATTGAGCAAAACTATAATTCACCCAACTGGTGCAATTTGAATGAAAATTGAACTTTCCAAATGAAGATATAGAACAAGGGGGGCTCTTCTCATTTCAATGAACAAATTGCCTATAAACTTATTCCAACCGTAAATCGCCGAATTGAAGAAATCTTCCTTTTGCATGTTAAGAATCAATAACACCTTCCACATGCACCAGCCAACACGATCATTCGAGTTTCATCTTTCTCCGAAGCACTGGAATGTTGAATGCAAGCATTTTGGTGCAAAGGGATCGTTACACAATAAAAGATGACATAAACCATTCAAAGTGAAACTCCATGAGTAGTGTTGCACTTGTAGTGGCATTTTGATACAGACAAAACTGAAGATTTATTTAGAAACAATTATCACAACAGGATCATCTAATTATTTATGGTTCAACTTCAACCAACACCCAAATAAACAAAATAAAATCAAACCTTTCCTCTCCTGCTACGCCCAACAAATCTAGCAGGACTAAACACAGTAAGATCCACAATTGAAGCACGCCCATCCAACACAAGCTCAGCCATTGCAGCCCCAGTGGCAGGACCATTCAAAATACCCCAACAACTATGGCCAGTTGCCACGTAACAACCTCGAATCCCCGGAACCTCCCCTATCACAGGCACACTATCATCAGTACAAGGCAAGAAACACGCTTGCTCCGCCTTCACTTCCGCCTCTCCTTCCCCCAATTGACTCGACACAGTCTTAGCCACCCTCTTAAGCACCTTTATCGCCTCCGGGTTCCCAACTATTTGCTCCGGATCATCCGGTACCTCTTCCTCCGCAGACATGCCACACAAGTACACCTCCCCTAACAACCCAAATCATAAGTAATTTCTTGAAAGCAATAAAAGTATTTTCAAAAAGTACATCTCAGCATGAATGTTCAAAAAGTAATTTCTTGAAAGCAATAAAAGTATTTTCAATATCAAAATAGTGAAAATACCTGTGGGACGAGGATACACTTCAGGGTCCAAGGGTTTTCCTCTTTGAGATGGGTGGTAAGTTAGGAAAAGTGCATGTGGGGTTATAGCATCGGGGTTTTTAGGCTCCAAAACAATGCTATGAGCTTTCAAACCGTGCACTCTGAATATCGATGACAACAGCTCCAATTTACAAGACCAAGGTCCAAGCGCCAAAACCACCGCATCCGACTCAATAACTCGGCCACCTTCGAGCGCCACCGATTTGACTCGGCCTTCCTCCACCTCCACGCTCTCCAATTTCCCAATCACCACCTCCGCACCGTAATTCTCAACCGCTTTCGAAATCAGGGTCCGAGTGAATAACTGGGGGTGAACTTGGGCCGTGGTATCAGGGGTCCCAATGGTTTTGGGGCTCCGAACCGGCCCATCAACCCAATTAGGCACACTGGAGGGTTTGGAAACGGAGGCGGAGGGAGTGGCTTGGGACTCGGTTTCGGCGATGGAGAGGCCGAGAGTGGTGAGGGGTCTGTAGCCGTAGGATTGGGGGCCGTCGAGTTCTTGGGCTAGTGAACGGTGGAGATCGAAGCTGGCGCGGGCGAGAGAAGAGAGGGCCCCACTGTCGCACCAGTCGAGAGCGAGAAACCCACCGGCTTTTCCGGAAGCGGCGCATGCCACGGCGGATTTCTCTACGAGCGTCACGGCGGCGCCTCTCTTCGCTAAAAAATAAGCCGTGCAGACTCCGATGACTCCGCCGCCGCAGACCACCACGCGCTTTGGATGCTCCTCCATGGTCGATGATTTTGATGAGGAGCACCGGATCAATGTAATGGGGAAGGTTCTAGCGTTTCGGGTTTGTCGGAGAAATGAAGAGATTGACACGGAAGGTACAACAGAAACCGTCATATCTATTTGCCACTATGTTTTTTGAAAGTACTAACAGTGTGACACGTGGGTTATGATTGGGCTCTTAGGCCAGTAGAATATAAGATTGAAATATATGGGCTTGTTAAGTTTACGATCCATAAGTTTTGTGTTTTCTTTGCCAATAATAATAAAGGCCTTCTTTGATGAAAAAAGGTATCCAAAATCAACTTGGGTCTGAGAAAAACTCCTAAATCGAGCTGGGCTTCAACCTTGGCTACTGGACACAGAGAAAAAAGAAACTCGGCTTGGACTACTACGCCAGTTTCTTATTTTTGCTCAGATATAAAATGGGAATACTAACTACTGGGCTGGGCTCATAATGGCGAGGGTGGGGGAAGAAAAATTATCCCAGTCTGACCTAAGAAAGAAATTAAAATAAATTAGATCAATTTCAAATTAAAAAAAGGATCATTTTTTCCTCAACCTTGCCTAAAGGAATTACGGCATAAGCTTACAAAGTTACAATTTCTTTGCCACATTTTCTCTAAATAATTTATACTATAATTTTATTTTATTTTTACTTAATGAGATTTCTTCATGCATTTATTCTTGATAAACTTCTTTTATATTATAACTAATGAAATGTTAATTAAAAAAAGAAATTATTGTTTTATTATCAGAATTGATAATAAATAAAAATTTTGAAAATAGGATCCTAAATCCTTTACGTAATAATTTATTCTTTTTCAAAAAAATTGTGTAAAGAAATTATGAGGAAAATTACATAATAGACTTAGTATTTTTTTAATATTATTTTTAGATTAAATTTGAATTTTTAGGCACAAAGATGCAATCCATGATGTAGTTTTAAAGTTATAACAATTACACAACTTATTGAGATGACAAATTGTGAGTGATAAACAATTACTTTCACATAGGTCCATCATTAATAAAAATTTTATTTTTTGCCACTTACAATTTATCATTTCAACAAGTTGTAAAAAGAGTTTTTGAACAAGTTGTGTCGTTATACTTATGTATATGGGTCGGTTCTTATTTTTGCCCCCAAAAATCAAATCTTAATTTGGCCACTAGCTAAGCTCCCCTATCATATAACTTTCGTAATCTAGTGGTATCTTTTTTATGAGGGTTTTTTTTCCTTCCTTTTTTGCTTTTTTTTTTTAATAATTAAATTTAACTTGGTATTCAACTGAGTGGCTTTTTAAAAAAAAAATTAAACCATGTAATATCAAATGTGTGTATATATACCAATTATAAATCTTACCTCCTAAAGTTATATCCTGACCTCGTCATTGGTTAGGCTCCTCTATCATATATTATGCCATTGTAATCTAGTAGTATCTTTTTCACATGGTAGTGCTTTTTATTTTTTATTTTTTTGGGTATACATTACAAAACACACTGAACTTTTTTTTTTTTCTTGAACCTATTATAATTGGTTTCTCTAATTTAATGCAACCTTTCTCATTAAAAAAGAAAAGTAAGAAAGAAATATTGGTAAATTACAATTTAAATCTTATAGTTTAGGGGTAGTTTAAAAAGTTTCAATTAAACTATGAAGTATAAGATTGTTACAAATTAAACTTTTCAATTTTAGTAGTTTAACATAAATTTTTTTAAAAAAATTAGAACATATTAGTTTTAAGTTCTACAATCTTATCCTATAGTATTTGTTCTATGATGGTTGCTCCTTATCATGAAGTCAAGATACCAATTAATTTTTGGTGTAAGCAAGGTTTGAACTCAAGATTTCTTATTCAATGACAAGAGACGTTATAAGTTCAGATAATTAAAACCCATTATTGTATTTTTTATTTTATTTTAAAGGATTTGAGTTTTATCGGAGGAAGAAAAGTGATTTGTGAAGTGGAAGAAAGAAACTCTTGAATGCCTGATATGTTGCTTAGAATTACTGTTCCAAATTTAAGTCAACAACTTGAAGTTGGAGAGAGACCAAATGCTGTATTGATCGTTAACTTAACGTATGATGGTAAAACATATTCTGATGTCTTAATCACTTGGAGTTGGAATCATTGAAAATCATGCCTAGCGGAAATGGGGAATTAGTGGGGAATGACCTGTCCATGAAGTTATTATCTTTTCTTATGTACATATATTTATATGCAATCTGTCAGTCATTACATGCAAATTTATCTCTCTTTTTTGGGCTTTTGGAATCTCAACTTGCAGAGCTTTTGTTTCTATATGCAATTGGTGTCACAAAGGGTTTTAGCCATTTAGATAAATGTCGTCATTTGCAAGAACCTTGAGAACTCTATGTGCGCATTTGGGCGACAAAAACTGCCTAGCCAAGTAGCCTCGCCACCAAAATTGTGGTAGGTGAATTATTACTTTGGCCACCGAGCACTTAAAAAAAATGAGGAAATACTATAAAAACCAAAAACAAACAAAATTCTCCATGGTGCTAAGCAGTTAAGGCAGTGAAAGTCTTAATGTATTTTTTTTTTTTTTAATCTAACGTGTATTCTCATCATCAGTCTCCATTCTTCAATAGTCCAATTAGCAATGATGTTGAGAGGCTAGGACACTTTAGTTTTTCCTTCTTGAGCAAGACAATTTTTTTTATGTAGACTTTAATTGCTTTATTTTTTGGAAGAAATCAAGTGGGAGTTTTCTTTATTTTATCTTAGATTTGGTTTTTTTGATCCCCTATAACTACGTTTTTGTTTTAATAGGTGCTAACGAGTTGTAAAAAAGGGAAATTCTCTTTCCTTTAACAACTCTCTCTCTCTCATACATTGAACTTGAAACCTTTTTTTCAATATAGAAGTTGCAAGAGGTACCATTTCAAAAAAGAAAAATGAAAAAAAAGAATGAGATGCTAATTTTATTAGAAAGAAAGATTATATATATATATATATGTGTGTGTGTGTGTATTGTTCCTTTTTTTGATGAAAGATAATATTGTTCCTAAAACTGTGTACTATAATTCGTATGATAAAAGAGATACAAGAGCAGAAAAATACATTGATTAACTCAGTCAAATTTGTTGGAGGCTGAAATGCCAAATCAGTTTTCAATTATATTGTCAGTTGTCACACTTGCTTCCACATTAAGAACATAGAACAATAAAAAACATAATGCCCAACTCATAAATCACTAACAACTCCCAACATGTGTATTTTTTTATAATAATAAAAGATTGGATCAAATGGGAAGCGTTATACATTAAATATACATAAAGTATTATACCATAGGAGTATTTATTATAGAAAACAAGGAAGTCATATCTGTTTAGCATTCCATAAGATAAGATCAAGATGAGTCTGTTTGGTATTGCACTAACTTGAAAAAAAAATAATAAACCTATTATACATTTGAATTTTATTAAAAAGGAGGTCAAAGTGATAGCATAGTTGTAATACTATAATAGTATTATTTGTGGTACCCTATGCCTGTAGTTTGAATTCTACCTCCCCCTTACTCTCGTCCATTATCTATTTATCAAAAAATAATTGTTAAAAAGTATGGTATGTTTAGAACTGTTGGTGCAAACACAATAATAATGGAAATAACACACAAAGAGAAACTGAATAGTACTTCTGAATATTATTAATATAAAGAAAGGAAATACACAACACTATTTGGACTGAGGCGCGGCACTCGCTCTCTTTAAGGAGATTCAAGCCCTTGGTTGGCTAACTCTTGTAACCGGTGCAGACCTTCTCTGACTTGTCTCCCCCAGGATACAACAGCCCAACAAGTGTTGTATGGTTAGAACAACCTCTGCACAAAGTGTTCAAGCCCAAAGCTCCACCAGAAAGAACACCCTTCCTTGCCAATAATCTCTCTATTTTTTTAGTGTGTATTGTGAATTGCAGTAACTTGGATTGGGTCTGAATGAGTCTATTTATAGGCTCAATGGGCCTTACGAAATTACTACCCAATTTATTCTAATTAATTAGGTCCAATTATTCTGATGTAATGGGTGTTACAAGATTAATTGTTGGATATTAATCTGATGGGCTGGGGTTACACAATTAATGTGAGATGAGGAGTTTCTGAAGAATGAATAGGCCCAAACGGATAGTCCATTAAGTGGGTTAATGGCTCTTCATTGTCCATAATAAAAATGGAGTATTAATTCGGGCCATTTACTCACCAACGGATATGGTAATTATTCTGAATGGACTGTCAAGTAGGAGGATCCAAGGGGCTGATTCATTTCCATTTTTGATACCTCCACTCTTCACCTCCCCCTTGCACACGTATCTAGCCCAATATCTGAGACAATTCATGTTAGCCCATTAATCACCACAATTAAAAAGAATAAAAAAGTCTCTCTCCTTTTCAATGTGGGATTAAACATTTTTCACAACTCTTCATCTTCCATATTCACTCCACATCTTTACATTTATTTTATAACATTTACTCATTTTAATTATTTAATATTAAAATGTTCCAACAAGAACTAAGGTAAATGGACAAAGAAAAAAGAAGAGTAGATGTGAATATACTAAAATTTAGTAAATTTTTATTACATTCCCTTCCCCTCTTCCTAATCTCCTTCCATCCAAACATAGGGTTATAACTAAAATTGGAATTTTGAATTTTTTTTTTTGTTTTTAATTTTTTTTTTCAATGGAAATTTGAACTAACATTAAGTTTTTGCACTATTAATTCAACTTTTGGTGGAAATAATGCTTCTTCTTTTTTTCTTTTTTCTTTTTTCGAATGATCATCAATGTCTACCAATTTTGAAGATATAATAATAATAATAATAATAATAATAATAATAAAAACAATGTTAGCCATTAATTGAATTGACTAGGATTTTTCTTTTCTTTTGCTAAAAAAAAAAAAAATTGTTTCCAATGTGGACTCATCGACCTCATGTTATGTGTCGATAATAAGTAATACCACGTATACTACCAGAACCTTGATGGAGCTATCATTTTGATTTGTGGGTATGATACATTTGGTGAAACGCCACTACTCGAACCGCTTAATTCTTGCCAAGTATTCATATGAAGCAATATGAGAATTCTTACTACCAAACCACATACTGCAGTGGTTAATTGATTGAGTTCAAGTATGAAAATACAACACACTTCTATTATGTCAACTTCTTTCCAAGCCACTTGCTGCGTTAGTTGATTGTGTTCAAGTATGAAAATACAACACAATTTTATTATGTCATCTTCTTTCATTTGCCGAATCTAAAACTCTTATCAATATTGTTTTGAACCGAGGATGCTTCAAATCACATATCACTATAATTTACCAAACATTTTAAATGTCAAAACTCTTTTGGATTCTAATTTTTCTTACTTGAAAAGACTACATCTAAAATTCTATGAAAATATCAAATGAACCGATAAGAAGGGAAGACAATGTTCGTTACAGTTAATTTGTTAGTACAACATCGGTATTGGCCCTTTTCGGACATACGTGTTGAACTACCCATCTTCAAAATGCAAATATCTGGACTCTTTATAAAAGCTACCTGCAATCCAAAAGCAAAGAGAGTATTAAGGTGGAATCAAAATAATAATAACTTTTCAATATCAATATCAAATATCTAATCCAATAAGCATAAAAATTTCATCTAAAACATTTTGGAAGGAAAAATAAAATTCTATATTAATTGACTACTTTCCTCAGGTCCCTACATACTTAAATTTAAAATGAAATCTGATCGAGCGGTTCAATAAATTTATTAATTAAGGGTCATCATCACATCGTTATATATTGCCCAACAAACTGAAGATTATTCATACAGATTTTCTATACGTATGTGCCAGACTGCCAGTAGGTTTTAGATAAAATTAATAAAGAGAACAAACTTGAGAAAGTTGAATGTGATATATAAGTTTCGTATTCTGATTCTAGTCTTGTGAACCAAGTTGGTACGATTACTTGCCTGAGTTAAGTTGGGTAACAGAGAGAATGGAAGACTTCAAATTCCATTTCCCCATCTCTTGCTAGGGTCATAAAAAGAAAATAAAAGATTGGAAGGTGGGCTTTCATGGTTGTGGACCCAACCCAAATTTATTATCTCCAACTTAGGACCAAGTCAAGAAGAGTGCCATCAGTTAAACATGATATATAATAAAGTTTCTTGTTTTTTCTTTTCATTTTCGTTGTCAAAACTCAAGAGCCTTATAATTTAATGGACGGACATATTTTACTGTTTCCATCGAAAATATCTCGGGTTTAAATTTCTCTTTCCCATTATACGTATCCAACTATCATATAAAAAAAAATAAACTAGATAAAGAAAATTATACACTTTGGACAAAAAGATCTTAACAGTTAATAGTCATTATCAATGAAATGAAATGAAAAAAATTAAGGTCTAAAAAAAAAAAAAAAAACAGGAAAAGTATCCTAATGATTACAAAGGCTCGAAGGTCACAAAGGCACAAACGAACAAGAAAGAACCACCTTAAAAAAATGATTATAGTCCCTTCATTCTGAGAGAACAAAAATTGAATATAAAAAATAGAAAGTAACTATCAGGTATCAACTCTTTGCCTATCCATTCACACTCAGCGCACGCCCCACACGACCAAACCTACCATCGAGTAACTGAACGTTGAAATCATTACGTAGTTAGGTACTATTAGGCGGCTTCCTTAACTTGCTTTGGTTTTCAAGAAAAAAATCTATGGAGATAAGAAAATATGGAAGAAAAAGTGGTATTTATTAACAACCTTGACATCAATTTAAGTATTAGACCATATTTTAAGATAAAAATTTGGAATTTTGGCTGCAAATTAAGATTGGTTGCAAATTGCAATCATGAAATGTTGCTCGCTGACTAGAAATATATGAAAATCATTTGCCCATGTTACTATTTTAGCCAAACTGAAAAACCATGAGAATGGATATTTCTAAACGAACTACCACATTCATTAGAATATTCGGATAAGACACTGGCCTATCTGATTTATGATATTAACTACTTTGAATGGACTTTTTTGGAGCTTGAGTTAAGAAACTTGCAGAATTGGCCTAATTAAGCTCCTCTCAGACAGCTGGGGACAATGACCTCTGACCTAATCACAGGTTAGACGAGAAGATGACATGGGGTTCAACCCCTTTGTCAAACTTGATATCGTTGGGTGGCCAACGGTTACCTGAAAATCAAAAACTCATAACAGGTTTTAAGAAAGCCCTTTCTCACTATAAACTATAAAGCCTAAAGGAATTTTGTAGTTAATGTATAAGCTTGCTAAGTACTTAAACCTTACCAAACATGCGTCTATTGGTTGTCTTCTCATCCACTGACTATGACATATAAATATAATAGAATATTTGCACCGTAGAAATAAGAAATCATTGAAAAATATTACTTAGAAATGTCTGCCTAACCAATTCATTTGAATTCTTCTTTATTCAATTAATTCCCTTCCTATTTAATTTTATTATTTTCTAACAACTTTTATTTTTCTATCAAAATTTGCAATAGCAATAGGATTAAACCGTAAGTACTCCAGCCAATGTTAACTAAGTAATTTGTAAAGAAGAACACAAAATAAAAGAGAGTTTTTCTAGTATATAGCCTACACCTTAGAAAACCCTTTGTTTTTTTTTTTTTTTTTTCCTCCTCTATGGCTAGACTAGAAAACTTTAACATTGGTTTCCTTCTAAACTAATTCTATCAAGAAGTTATTATTGACACTTTTTTATACGTGACTGTTGCTAAATAACATTACTTCATATAACCGATCACAAATGAATTCCTAAGAGCACTTACATATTGGCCATTAGGCTATTCTAACTAAAATTGCCTATCCAATGCCCCAAAAAAATAAATAAATAAATACTCACATTAAATTAGTCAACAAATAGGCAAAATGCATTTGAGTTACTATCCTTACCCATTTTTGTCTAACACTATTGCTTAGCAATTTTTTTTAATTCAATTTTATCCATTTCTCTTTCTCTCATGTATTAAAATGTATGGTACTCTCTACGTGAGTATGATTTTCAAATCTAGACCGTTTAATGAACTGTTAAAGGGAGAGGTTCAAGGTTTTGAAGGTTTGATCGAGGTTGAACCATAATGACGTCATAATTAATTTAAGAATTATTTTAAAGATAAATAAATACATTAATTAGTAAAAGTAGAAAAATTGACTATAATAGCCAAAATAAATATTGAGATTTATCTTTCAAGTGTATTTTTTTTATATCATAACTTTCATAAGAAAAATAAGAAATACTAAATTATAAGCAAAAATAAATTAATTATCAAGTTTCTTAATCAAGGAGAACATAATGGAAATTCTTTTAATTTAGGGAAGAGATAAAATATATATATTCACACACATACATAACATTTTTGTGCAAGCCTATATTTAAATTAATCTTAAGTTATGCCCAACAGCCCAAGTCCATTTTTTTACTGCCCAAGTCCATTTAAATGGTCGACTATTTATTAAATTTCCAAAAAAAAAAAAACCTAAAATCCGGAAGAGTGGCAGAGTTGCTCATTAAAAAATTAGTTAAATAATAAATACTAATAAAAGTAGGGATATCAATTTTGCCTCACCCCGCTTGACCCACCCCTCCCTGCTTCGTCCCACGCGAGTTTTTCTTACCCCGCAAAGGTGGTTGGATGGGGATGGGGCGAGATTTTAGCCCCGCATCACAGGACGGGGCAGGAATGGGTTTAGACTTTTTAGACCTAACTCGCCCTGCCTTGCGTTAATAAGGGTTAAATTATAAATTTTTCATACCCTAAAACCCTACTATTTAAACACATTAGCTTATTTTATTCTACCTAACAAGGCTTTCTGCCTCTTTTTTTTTTTTTTTTTTTTTTTTTAGCAAGGTTGAAAATAAGGTACCAATTTTAAATTTTCTTGTCTTTATTATAAACATATTTATATATTATTGAATCATTGATTTTGTATTATAAGATTTTTGTTTTTATTGTGATATTGTATTATTAAACACTTTAATAATATTATTCATTTTTTGCTAAAAATTAGTTTGATTTGATGGGATAAATTTATTTGTAATTTCAAGTATTTTTTATTAACGAAACAAGTTTTATTAAAAACAATTATAAAAACTGTGGGAAAATTAACAAGAAGTAGAGTTTTATGGGGTGGGATGGGGCTTTACAGGTCCCCAAGGGGCAAGGATTGGGCAAGAAAATTTTCTCTGTCATCGGAGGCGGGGTGAGGATGGGGTAAGACAAAACCATGTGGGGCGTGGATGAAGACTCCATCCTTTGGACCTGCTACCACATTGCCATCCCTAAATACAATGCCCAAGTAAATGGTTGACAGCCAAGCATTTATTGACTTGATAGAAAAAATAAAAATTTCGTCTTCATCATCGGCAAATGGGCAAAGAATAGCAGACTTCAGAAAGAGCAAATATGTAGAAACGACAAAAATGCAGGAAAAAAAAAAAAAGAAAAAAAAAGAAAGAGAAATGGAGATGCAAGCTTAAGGTCTGACAGCATCTCATTGTGGTTGAGAAGCTTCATCATTGCCTGTAAGTATACCAAAAAAAAAAAAAACCTGACTTGAAGTTGAGCCTCTGAGAACTGTCCACAGTTCTTTAAACCAGCAGGTTCAACTGCGGTTTGTGTGGTTTGCTGCTTTTTCTATGTATGTTGGTTTTGGAAGTTAACAGAATCGTTTTAATGAATGGTTCCCGGTTAACCCGATCGAATCGTACGGTCCGATTTGGGTTTCAAAACCATGTACGTGAGTAGCCATTACAAGAAGCAGGGATGGAGGCATTCTTTGACTTAGGGTGGGCAATGAGTACCCCTCACCCCAATTTTTTTTTTTTTTTTTAATATTAGTAAATACATAGGTACTAATTTTAGTAATTTTGTTATATAAAATTAGATTTTGCCCCCTCCTTAACAATATTATTGATTCTTTTTTGAGTAATTTTT
Organism: Quercus lobata; assembly: GCF_001633185.2. Taxonomy (NCBI): domain Eukaryota; kingdom Viridiplantae; phylum Streptophyta; class Magnoliopsida; order Fagales; family Fagaceae; genus Quercus; species Quercus lobata. The sequence continues at coordinate 40,247,824 of NC_044909.1, forward strand.
ATAACATTTTTACAAACTGTTGAAATAGCAAATTCTTATTAGTTAGCATCTGAGCCTATCACTTATACCACTTTTCTACTTACCGATAATTATTCACCACATAAACAATGTGAAGAAAAAAAAAATAATTCTAACATTTTTCTCCTTTTAAAGATCAAAAAAAAAAAAATTATAGATCTGAAATCTAAAATAAAATATGCAAAATTACCAATAATGAATTTAAAAAAAATTAAGCTCAATCAACCAATTTAGTTATTTAAAAAAATTTAAACAAAATAATTTTGTTCTTACCTAGCAGTAGACGCACAAGTTAAAAAAATAAAAATAAAAACCTCAATGGTTAAGCAATTAGAGGCTGAAACTATCATACACAACTAGAAACAAAGCTACCCGTTACTCCAAGACCTGCCTCTATATATTCCTGACAAAAAGGGGCATGTCAAAGACAGTGTTCAGGTTCACACATTAGAGCCAAGCACAAATTTGGTTTTTATGAGTTTTTTGGGCTGAATTTTGTTGTATGAGTTGATCTTTGTTTGCTGATTGATGGTGTAAGATATGCGTTGATAAGTTATTGAATATTAGAGAAGATGAGATCAGTGTTGATCTGTGTGATTGTTGGATCTACAACAAGAAGGAAGCAAAGTAAAATTTTGCACGGAGAAACTGCAAGAAACAGTAAAAGAAAATAAGAAAATGATAAAAAAAAATTGTGAAAGAAGCAAAATATTTTTAAGAGTGCTGCCAGCAGGAATACTACATTATTACATAAACCCTACAAAATAATTTGTCACCAATCACAAAAAAAAAGTTATATATCTATTTATTTAAATTGTTAAAATGGCATCAATCATATTTTTGACATATTAATTTGTAAGTTTTTGTAATGATTTTTGCATTTTCTAATTTTTAAATGCTGATGTGGTGTTGCTAACATGGATTTATTCGATCAGCTAAGCACTAATGTGAGTCTTTTAAAATTTACTAAATAAGATTTTTATTATAATTAAATGACACATATACAATCTATTAGCCAAATCAACGTTTTTTAGTTACATGATAATAACTTCTTCTTCTTTTTTAAGAGGGTTTCAACTTATGACGTTTGCTTCTGATGATTACTCTTTATCATCAAACCAAGACATTAAATAGTTTTTAGTATAGACGGAAATTGAACCACATATCTCTTATTCAATTATTCATCATAATAGTAACTTAGTAAGGATGAAAATGAAACCATCTTAATACAAGGATTAAAGTGAAAAAGGAAAAAAAGTTCAAAGACTAAATTGAAAAATGCCCATAAGTAGAGAGACACAAATTAGATTTTTGCCTATAAATTTTCATAAATTAAACACAAAGCAGAGTAACCTCCTTCCAAATAATTCGCATAAGAGTGATAGTTTGTATTGGCACTGTGAGGAGTGGAACAGTCACCTCTCGGATCTGAAGCTTAAGAAGCAGTTGGGCCTCGGGAAAGAATTGGGTTTGACCTATGTTTTAAGAGAAAAGCTCAGTGGATAATGAACCATGAAAGGAGAATAGTTGGATCATCCCAAGTGTTACGGAAAAAATGAGAGACACAAAAAATTAGTTCCCATGGAGATGGTAAGGTGCCACCTTACCCGAGGTATAGCGCTTGGGTGATCCACGTGTGATTTCCAGGAAATTCCTGGAACCCCGTGAAGGTTTCGAAACGTGCAAGAAGGTTGAAGATTTTTACCTCCACATCAGTGATGAGATTTTTACTTCACCTCTGCCACATTAAATGCAAGTGAGATAGGTTAAACAGTACCAACAACCCCCAAAAGTCAGAGTTCCAGGATAAGGGAGGGGAGGAATATGATGAAGTTAAAGAAAAATATCTCTAAGTCTCTGGCAAGTAATGGGATAGTTGTAGTGATAAGAGCAAAGATTGAAGCTATAAAAAAGGGAGGAGAGGTAAAGGACAAAGGATCAAAAGAAAGAAAGAAAAGGAAACAAAAAGAAGAAAAATCAGGGAGAAAGAAAGGGAGAGAGTAGAGATAATACCGTGGGGACATGAGAGTTATCTTTTGTAATGTTTAAATTAAGATTGTATTATCTGAGTGGAGAGAAATTAATTGCTTGAGTTTCCCATTGTGGAGTGTTTTTCCCTTATTATTATTGTAGGGATCGGCCCAAAATAATAGGCTAGCTGGGCCCTAGGCCCGTCCAAGGATGCAACCCTTCCGAGGAGGCATCGAGGCCCAAGCAATCCTTATTCAGGCCCACTGGGGCAAAGAGAACATGTCCGAGGAGTAATTTCTCCTCGGATACTGCAAAATTCGGATCAAAGGTGGATCTAAACTACTATAGTCCATCTTCCAAATACGTAAAAAGGAAGGAAACCCGAAATATCTCAGCAAAGGCTGCCGCCACCACATTAAATGCATTAAAACTATTCTCCTGGATGCATTAATGAAGAGAAGACCCCTGAACAGTGCTACTTTGGCTACCGCAACTCACAAAGAATTGATAGGGATGTCTGATGGGACAGGTGCTCAAGTAGGGGTTTGGATAATTAACAAGTGTAAAACCCAGATGATTGGAAAGGGCCTATATAATATGTAAAAGTCCCCCAAGAAGGGGGGGAGAGAGGAGGAGAGAATACTGTAGAGAGGTCTTACTGTTTTGATCTGTGTCCATTAATCAAGTTTTTAGCCTTATCATTTGTGCGGGACCTCTCTTCACGGTGCCATTTTCGTTCTAGTTTCTATATCCCCTTAACCCATACAATTAACCGTTTAAACTAACTAAAACCAAGTTCTTTAGCACATACTTTACAAAAAAAACTCATTGTGTGGGACTTTTTTGGCCAAGACTTGACCGACAAGGATTGGGCCACTAAAATCGTGCCTCTACAATTGGCGCCGTCTGTGGGAAGAACGTAAGTATTAGTAGGCATAATGGTTAAGCATGGCAGGATTGGGTCCACACCAGGAGAATCCCCACCAAACTAACCCTCAGCAGATAGAACCTATTGAATCTCAGCGACAAAATAATCCTTCTAACCCTAGCAACAGAAGGAATCATGAGGGAAGCGTACATACTGCCCAGACAAGCCAAAGTCATACCCAAATAGGTAGTCACATATCTTAAAGGCGAAACAACCATCAGGCCATGCAGTAAGAGATAGATGACCTGAAAAGAAAGTAACGACGTGCGTAGCGAAAGCAATCTCCCTCCAGCTCAGATGCATCCTCTAATGAGGAGGACGTGAGTTATCGATAGAGGTCGAGAACACCCCTAAGTGAGACCTTCTTTTACGAGAAGGAGTCTCGCCCTGCACGAAGGTATGAGAGCCCATCTAAGGGATTGGGTAATGACGCCATGAACAAGGCATTGGATCAGATCTCCAGATCACCCTTCGTGCACAGGATTGAAGGGGCTAAATTACCCCAACGCTTTAATCAACCAACGTTTGCCATCTACAATGGCCAAGCAGAACCGGTGGAGCACGTGAACCAATTTACCAAAAAATGGCCATCTACTCCCAAAATGAGGCTCTGATGTGCAAAGTTTTCCCCTCCAGCTTGGGGCCAATGGCGATGAGATGGTTCAACGGCCTAAAGACAAATTCTATAGGCTCCTATAAGCAGCTCACTCAGGCTTTTTGTTCTCGCTTTATTACAAATAGCAGAGTCCCATGACCCCTAAGTTCGATATTATCTTTGTCCATGCACGAGGGAGAGACCTTAAAGGCGTACTCGGATAGGTATTGGGAGATGTATAATGAGTTGGATGAGAACCACGATGATGTCGCTATCAGCACATTCAAAAGCAGTCTCCCCACTGAGCATGGCTTAAGAAAGTCTCTCACTGGTAAACCCGTTGCCAACGTTTATCAGTTGATGGATAGGATTGACAAGTACAAAAGGGTGGAAGAAGATTAGTTACAAGAAAAAGGAAAGGAGAAGATCATTCCCCCCAAAGGGAATGATTTCAGGTCGGAACGATATAACCCTAACCAGCCGATGAGAGATTTTTCGAGACAGGCTAGACAAAGCAACATGTAAACGGTTAATGCCGTGTTTAGAGAGCCAGTACAGCAAGTTCTGGAGAAAGTGAAGAACGAACCCTTCTTCAGATGGCCAGGAAAAATGGTTGGAGACCCTTCGAAACGCAACCAAAACTTGTATTGTCATATTATCAGGACCATGGGCATACCACTGAAGACTGCAGGAATCTATGGAATCATCTAGATCAGTTGGTCCGAGAAGGAAAGTTACGTCACCTTTACACCCCTCAAGCGGTCATCTGGGCCAGGAAATGCAGGAGCCTCGAAAAGATGTATCATTAAGACCTCCCACGGGGACGATACACGTCATCCTCGCCGCTCTAGGAAGAACTGGGCCATTTCCTTCCAGAGTGCTGTCTGTGGCTCGGCTCTCCACCGAGGACAGGGAAAGAGAATCTAAAAGGTCTAAAAAGAAAAGCTCTTTAATATTGGGATTCTCAGATAAGGATAAGAGGGGAACTATCCAACCTCACGACGATGCCTTAGTGGTTACGCTGAGAATCAGACATTTCGATGTGAGGAGGGTATTGGTAGACCCGGACAGCGTAATAGAGGTAATGTACCCTGATCTATACAAGGGGCTGAACTTAAGGCCGAAGGATTTGACGGCTTATGACTCTCTCCTTATCAGCTTCAAAGGGAAGATCGTTGTACCAAAAGAGCAGATCAGATTACCCATACAGACCGGGTCAGAGGTGATAGAGGTGGACTTTATCGTGGTCGATGCTTACTCGCCCTACACAGCGATAGTAGCCAGGCCATGGATCCATGCCCTGGAGGTCGTATCTTCTACACTTCATCAAAAGGTAAAATACCCATCCGGAGGCCGAGTGGAAGAGATTCGTGGAGATCAGGCCATGGCTAGGCAATGTATGGTGGCTGCTGTCTCACGCCAGTCCAATGCTGAGTCCTCGGCTTCTGAAAACTTATAGCAATCAACCACCTCGGCCGGACTAATCAATCGGCCAACCGAGGAGATAAGGTGTGAAAGTCTGGAAAAGTTTGCCGTCGAAAACGATCCAGAGATATTTTTTCAACTCGGCTCAGAGTTACCTCCTCAAGAAAAAGAGGAATTGGTCGGATTTCTGAGGAAAAACGTTGACGTATTTGCATGGGACGCGTACGATGCCCCGGGGGTTGACCCTAGTCTCATTTGTCACCACTTGAATGTTAACCCATCTTTCATTCCAAGGAAGCAGCCACCCCAACGTCCCTCGAAAGAACATGCCAGTGCCGTTAGAGACGAAGTGACGAAGCTAAAGAAGGCAGGGGCTATCAAAGAATTCTTTTACCCCAAATGGCTGGTAAATACGGTGGTGGTAAGGAAGAAAATGAGGAAATGGCGAGTTTGCGTGGACTTCACAGACTTGAACAAGGCATGCCCGAAAGACCCGTTCCCGTTACCTAGAATAAACCGACTGGTAGATGCGACTGTAGGCCACCCTCGAATGAGTTTCCTGGACGCCTTCCGGGGCTATCATCAAATACCACTGGCACCAGAGGATCAAGAGAAAACGGCGTTCATGACACCCGTTGGAAACTACCACTATAAGATGATGCCTTTCGGACTAAAGAACGCAGGATCAATCTACCAAAGGATGATGACCAGAATGTTTGAACCTTAGCTAGGCAAGGTTATTAAAGTCTACATAGACAATATGGTCGTAAAAAGCAAGGTAGTATCCGAGCACGTGAAAGACCTGGAGATCATCTTTGGCATCTTAAGGGAGCATAAGTTGTGGCTTAATGCTTCCAAGTGTTCATTTGGGGTCGGATCTGGGAAAATCCTAGGGTATATGGTAACTCACAGAGGAATAGAGGTAAGCCCAGATCAAATCAAGGCGATTAATAGCCTGCAGACTCCTCGGAATCCGAAAGAAGTGCAGAAACTCACCGGCATGATCGCAGCATTGAACCGATTCATATCACGGTCTGCAGACAGATGCCGACCTTTCTACCTCTTAATAAATAAGTGGAAAGAGTTTGAGTGGTCGGAGGATTATGTCTTGGCCTTCCAGCAACTCAAAGAATACTTGTCGCAACCACCATCATGTCTAGTCCTGAGGCGGACGAGGTACTGTTTGCATACATAGTAGTAGCCCCTCATGCTGTAAACCTAGTACTGATACGGGATAACAATGGAATACAGCGACCAGTGTACTATGTAAGTAAATCATTACATGAGGCTGAAATGTGCTACTTATCATTGGAGAAAGCAATTCTGGTGGTGGTGCATGCCACGCGAAAACTCCCTCATTACTTTCAGGCACACACGGTCATTGTTCTAACCCAGCTTCCACTTCGATTGGTGCTACGAAGCGCCGATTACACGGGAAGAATCGCCATGTGGAGCGCGCCCTTGGGTGTTTTTGACATTAAATACATGCTTAGATCCTCTGTAAAGGGTCAAGTCCTCGCAGATCTAGTCGCAGAATTCGCTGAGCCTTCTGTGGAAACAATAGCACCAAAGGAAAACATGGATGGAAAATCGGTTGGCGCAATCTCGGCTCAAGAAACCTCGCGTTGGAAGGTCTATGTGGACGGCGCGGCCAACCAAAAAGGATTTGGGATTGGGCTAGTTCTGATATCGCCCGAAAGTATTACCATTGAAAAATCAATAAGACTGGGGTTCTCAGCTATGAACAATGAAGCCAAGTACGAGGTTTTTCTTTAAGGAATGATGATGATTCAAAAATTGGGCGGAAAGGCAGTGGAAGCGTTTTCGGACTCCAAATTGGTCGTTGGCCAAGTGATAGGTGAGTTAGAAGCTAGAGATGCTAGAATGCAAGAGTATCTCGGTCGAGTCAAACGCCTACAGTCAAACTTTGAATCCTTTAACCTGACGCATGTTTCTAGAAGTGGGAACACACATGCGGATTCGTTGGCCACTTTTGCCACGTCCTCGGCACATGATCTGCCACGAATAATCCTTGTTGAGGATTTATGCCAGACGAGTTCAACCGGAAGAGACACAGCCCGGATCCATCAGATTAGAAAGAGTCCCAGCTGGATGGATCCTATAATGAACTTCCTCAAAGACGATACGTTACCAGAAGGAAAATTGGAGGCCAAGAAGATACGGAGGAATGATCCTTGGTTTTGGTTATCAGAAGACCACAGGCTATACCGGCGCTCCTATTCTGGGCCATGCCTATTATGTATACACCCAGAGGAATCCGAGTCCTTACTTGAAGAGCTACATGAAGGAATTTGTAACAGGAGGGAGATCGCTAGCGCACAGGGCACTCACCTAAGGATATTGGTGGCCAAACATGCAAAGAGAAGCCCAATAATATGCAAAGAAGTGTGATCAATGCCAGAGATTCTTTCCAAATATCCACCAACCAGGAGGAGTCCTTAACCCCCTCTCTAGCCCCTGGCCATTTGCTCAGTGGGGTCTTGATATTGTTGGTCCTTTCCCTAAAGCAGCAGGGAATAAGCGATACATAATAGTCGGCACCGATTATTTCACCAAATGGGTAGAGGCTGAACCTTTGGCCAACATCAGGGACGTGGATTCCAAGAAATTCATTTGGAAAAACATTATTACGCGCTTTGGAACTCCTCACACCCTCATCTCGGACAACGGTCTTCAATTTGATAGTAAGAACCTCAGGGAATACTGCAATGAGTTTGGTATCACAAACCGATATTCCACTCCTGCCTACCCTCAAGGAAATGGGCAAGTCGAGGCCGTGAACAAAGTCATAGTGAGCGGACTAAAAAAGAGATTGGATGATGCAAAGGGGAGATGGGTAGAATAGCTCTCGCATGTTTTATGGACCTATCAAATGACGCCGCGACGGTTAACGGGCGAAACTCCCTTTTCAATGACTTATGGGGCCGAAGCCGTACTCCTAATCGAGAACAGCTTCCTCACATTGAGGCCTAGCACTTTTACCCCAAAAAACAATGACGAGTTACTGGGGAGAAGTCTAGACTTAGCTGAGGAAAGAAGGGAAAAAACGATGATCCATATGACCTATTATCATCAGAAGCTAAAGCAAGGATATGATGCTAATGTGAAGTTGCGACCTTTAAGTCCAGGCGACCTCGTGATGAGGAAGATTCTCGGCAGCGCTAAGAACCCTTCCTGGGGCAAGCTGGGACCCAACTGGGAAGGACCGTATTGCATCACATCTGTGGCCGGAATAGGTGCTTATTACCTAGAAGACTTAGATGAAAAAGTTATACCTCGCCCGTGGAATGTAAATAATCTAAGAAGATATTATTATTAATAAAAATAGTTCTGCCTATGTTTTGTTCCATGATCATTGCATACCCATTGGTCCATTTCCATCTATCCAAGTTTTAAATAGAACCTAAGTCCTGCATGTTTTTTCGGACCACAGACTTAGGGGAAATTAATAATTTGAGGCATCTATCCAAGTTTTAAACAGAATCTAAGTCCTGCATGGCTCCTTGGACCACAGACTTAGGGGAAATTAATAACTTGTGGCTTCTATCCAAGTTTTAAATAGAACTTAAGTCCTGCATGACTCCTTGGACCACAAGTTTAGGGGAAATTAATAACTTATGACATCTATCCAAGTTTTAAACAGAACCTAAGTCCTGCGTTGCTCCTCGGACTACAGCCTTAGGGGAAATTAATAACTTGAGGCATCTATCTAAGTTTTAAACAGAATCTAAGTCCTGCATGGCTCCTCGGACCACAGACTTAGGGGAAATGAATAACTTATGGCTTCTATCCAAGTTTTAAATAGAACCTAAGTCCTGCATGGCTCCTCGGACCACAAGCTTAGGGGAAATTAATAACTTATGGCATCTATCCAAGTTTTAAACAGAACCTAAGTCCTGCATGACTTCTCGGACCACAGCCTTAGGGAAAATTAATAACTTGAGATATCTATCCAAGTTTTAAACAGAACCTAAATCTGCATGTCTTCTAGAACCACAGACTTAGGAGAAATTAATAACTTATGGCATCTATCCAAGTTTTAAACAGAACCTAAGTCCTGCATGGCTTCTCGGGCCACAGACTTAAGGGAAATTAATAACTTGTGGCTTCTATCCAAGTTTTAAATAAAACCTAAGTCTTGCATGGCTCCTCGGACTCCAAACTTAGGGGAAATTAATAACTTATGGCATCTATCCAAGTTTTAAACAAAACCTAAGTCCTGCATGGCTCCTCGGATCATAAGCTTAGGGGAAATTAATAACTTGTGGCTTCTATCCAAGTTTTAAACAGAACCTAAGTCCTGCATGGCTTCTCGGAACCCAGACTTAGGGGAAATTAATAACTTATGGTATCTATCCAAGTTTTAAATAGAACCTAAGTCTTGCATGGCTCCTCGGACCCCAGACTTAGGGGAAATTAATAACTTGAGGCATCTATCCAAGTTTTAGGCCGAACCTAAGTCCTGCATGGCTCTTCGGACCACAGACTCGGGAAATTAACAACCAAAAACTCCTATACAATTTTTAAGGTACGTTCGTACTTGCATGTAATAGCCTCTGTTGTTCTAAGTTCGCCGCACAGCACTGCTCTATTTCATTTGCTTATATTAGTAGAATCTTAAGGATTGTTGCAAACATCAACTAGAGGAACAGTAGCATTAAGTTTGAACAAAGTAATGAAATTATCTCAACATCAGTTTTAAATACAAAAAGTGAAATGAGAAGAAGAACATTCTATATTAATGAACCGAGAATAATACAAAGGGAAGTCTTTACAAAAGAGCAAAAGATAAGACAACTTCCGTTTTAAAGAAAATACAATATTAAAAAAAAAAAAAAAAGAGCGAAGCCCTAGAAGTTAAGCCTCAGCAGGAGGATTCTCTTTTTGCTCTGGTTGAGGAGGAGGAACCTTGGAGACGGACTCCTTGGCAGAATCCTTGGCCTTATCAAGCAAAGGGATGGCATCAGGAATAGCCATGGCCTGCTCAGAAGCTTCAGGAGCGCCGTCAGGAATCTCACGGATCTCAGGCGGGAAGAAAACCTTCTCGGGCAACCTTAAGGCCGAGTCTGCAGGAATCCCTACAGCATCAAGGGCATGAGCCCATGAGATACTACAGTAATCCATGCATACCTCTGGAAGCTCCTCAGAAAGCTTGGCTTCAGTCTCATTCGCCCCAAGCTGATAAGAAGCCTTCTTTTCAGCCTCGGCTGCCTCCCGAACTAGCTGAGCCTCTTCTTTAGCCATCCAGACCTCCTCCTCAGCTTTTTGTAACGCAGCCTTTAGATCCAACACTGTTTGCCTTTCAGTGGCAAGGTTGGTCTCAGTCACAAACAATTTTTGGCGCTGGT
>NC_044909.1:40259129-40287676 GCF_001633185.2 Quercus lobata
CGCAGAGAACAGAAGGGTAAGAAGGTGATAGATGCAAGTAAATCTCACCCCACTCGGGAGGAGGATGTCCAACGAGCTGCAAAGCAGCAGAAAACTAGGCACGCCGCTACACGGGGTCAAGAGAAATCCGATTCCCCACGCCCCGATTCACAGGCGTGGCTGCCAGCTCCTATACTCGGTGGGGAGCCCCTGCGAGACGATGCCTTTATAAGGGACTTCAACGGCAGCATTGGGTGTCATGTAGCCTCGGCCATAGAGGAGGCCTTATTGCTCCCAAAGGATATGGCTGAGATAAAGAAGGTGCGGAAGAATCAACTCATCCTTGACAATAAACGATATTTGGGCATGGTGAGATATCGTTTTTTACACTGTTTCATTGTGCGACTGTTGCTTACTAATGCGCATTTTTCATTAGCTAGGACGCTAATTCACACCCCGTTTCTTACAGATCATCCAAAATACTTTCAAACTCGACGAGATGCTCAATGCTTGCTCCAACCAGCTAGATGGTGAGAGAAAAAGAAGGGCAACGGCTGTACAAACCTTGTCCAAATCTGAACAGGATTTAATCGCCGCAAGGAAAAAACTACAGGTCGAAGAAGAAGCTCGCAAGAATGCTGAATTGACATCAGAAGGTTACCGGAAGCAGACCGAGGAACAAGCAAAACTTCTGCGCGAAGCGAATGCCGAGCTGAAGAAGACTCAGGAGCAAGTTCTTGTTCTTAAGAAGCATCTGGAAGAGACTCAGAAGCTAAGGGAGAAAGCTGAAAAGCTCAAAGAACAAGCCGAGAAAGCGAAAATCAAGTCCGAACGGGCGATGAATGAAGCCGAGCAGAGGGGCTATAAACTTGGGATAGCTGAAACTGAGAAGGCCCTCAGAGCCGAAGTTTCGGAGGTGTGCCGCATCTTCTGCGCGAGAACCTGGAGTGAGGCTCTAGACCATGCTGGGGTTGAAGCCTCATCGGAACTACGTAAGCCAGAGAACGTATATTACCCCGAAGCGATACACTCTTCAGCGCCTCAATCGTACCAGGCTGATACCCCTTCCCCAGCTGTTAACCCTAACGAGGAGGCTCTGCCTCGCAATTCCCCTCCAGGAGCTTCCCCCAACAAACCCACCACTGCTTCAAAGGCAGAGACGGTCTCACAAGGTTTTCAACAAGAATTGGACTCCACAGTTCAATCAACTGGGGACATTACCAAAAAGTAAAAAAGTAGAAACTGTTTTGTAGCTTTGACTAGACATTTAATAGAGTACTTTCTCGTTTAGCTTCTTACCATTCTGATGACCCTAAGTTATCTTCACTCGTACTTACTTTGTCGTTGTAATTTTGTATGGGTCTATCCTAATCAACTTTTTCATTATACGCCAACCGTGCATTCGGGGCTTTCTCTTTCTGACTCTTTAATGAATATTCATAGGGCATTATTTTCACCAAGTTTATGATTTAGAAAGCTCATCACCACTCTATTTGCCATTTAATAATTCGATACACCACTTAGCAGGTCGATTTCTACCGAGTTTACGGTCTGAGGACCTGACATGACCTAGTTTCTGTTCAACAGTTCAGTATGAATGATAGGATGTTAATTTCCACTAAGTTTGCGATCTGAGGACCTGGCATAACTTAGTTTCTGTTTAACAATTCAGTATGAATGATAGGATGTTAATTTCCACTAAGTTTGCGATCTGAGGACCTGGCATAACTTAGTTTCTATTTAACAATTCAGTATGAATGATAGGATGTTAATTTCCACTAAGTTTGCGATCCGAGGATCTAGCATAACTTAATTTCTGTTTAACAATTCAGTATGTTAGGATGTTAATTTCCACTGAGTTTGCGATCCGAGGACCTGGCATAACTCAGTTTCTGTTTAACAATTCAGTATGATAGGATGTTAATTTCCACTAAGTTTGCGATCCAAAGACCTGGCATAACTCAGTTTTTGTTTAACAATTCAGTATGATAGGATGTTAATTTCCACTAAGTTTGCGATCCGAGGACCTGGCATAACTCAGTTTCTGTTTAACAATTCAGTATGATATGACAAGATGCGAAATTTACAGGATGCATATTCGACGTAAGTTTAAAAGAGAAAATCTGAATTGAAACTTCTTTTACTAGTAATAATACCTTCTGAGATTATTTACATTCCAAGGATGGAGTATAGGTTTTTCATCTAGGTCTTCTAGATAGTAAGCCCCTATTCCTGCTACAGAAGTAATCCGGTATGGTCCCTCCCAATTGGGTCCCAATTTTCCCCAATTTGGATTCTTAGTGGCCCCCAGGACTTTTCTCAGCACCAGATCTCCTATGGCTAACGACCTCATCCTCACATTGCTATCGTAGCACTGCTTGAGTTTGTGTTGGTAGTAAGCTAGCCGTACCATCGCGCTCTCCCTTCGTTCTTCAATCAGGTCTAGACTTTTTTCCAACATTGCATCATTGTTGCTAGAAGAGAATGCACTGGTCTTTAATGTCGGAAATCCAGTTTCCAGGGGAATAACGGCCTCGGCCCCATAGGTCATGGAAAAGGGAGTTTCTCCCGTCGAACGTCGGGGTGTTGTTCGATACGTCCAAAGCACATGTGGTAGTTCTTCCACCCATTTTCCTTTCGCGTCGTCTAGTCTCTTCTTGAGCCCATTTACAATGACCTTGTTAACAGCTTCAGCCTGCCCATTGCCTTGCGGATAAGCTGGAGTGGAATATCTGTTTCTTATTCCCAGTTCTGAACAGTATTTCCTAAAGGCATTGCTATCGAACTGGAGCCCATTGTCCGAAACAAGAGCTCGTGGGATTCCAAATCGCGTAACAATGTTCTTCCAGACAAACTTCTTCACATCTACGTCCCGGATGTTCGCCAAGGGTTCAGCTTCAACCCATTTAGTAAAGTAGTCTGTGCCGACCAGCAGGTACTTCTTATTTCCTATAGCTTTAGGAAAAGGGCCGACAATGTCCAGTCCCCATTGTGCAAAGGGCCAAGGGCTCGAAAGAGGGTTAAGAACTCCTCCGGGTTGGTGGATATTCGGAGCATATCTTTGACACTGATCGCATTTCTTAACGTACTCCTGCGCTTCTTTCTGCATATTCGGCTACCAATAACCTTGCGTTAGTGCTCGGCATGACAGGGACCTTCCTTTGGTATGGCTTCCACAAATGCCCTAATGCAACTCTTCCAAGATTGATTCTGCGGTCTCAGGAGGCACGCAGAGCAAGTATGGCCCAGAGAAGGACCGTCTATATAGCTTTTTATCCTCAGATAACCAGTACCGAGGTGCTCTCCTTCGTATTTTCTCAGCTTCCACCTTATCCTCGGGCAACACGTCATTGTCGAGAAATTTTAATATAGGGTCAATCCAGCATGGCGTCAGACTAGCTTGACGAATTTGGCAAACTTCCTTTTCTGGGGAAGCGGGAGTATGCAAGTCTTCGACAATAATTACCCGAGGGAAATTTCGTATTGAGGAGGTGGCAAGGGTCGCTAAGGAGTCTGCGTGGGTATTTTCACCTCGTGGAATGTGTAATACGTCAAAAGATTCGAACTCTGTTCGCATATGCCTAACCCGGTCCAGATACCCTTGCATCCTTGGGTCTCTGGCTTCCAACTCTCCAGTCACCTGGCCAACGACCAGCTTTGAGTCCGAGAACAGTTTCACCGCCTTTCCGCCCATTTTATGGACCATGCTCATTCCCATTATCAGAGCTTCGTACTCTGATTCATTGTTATTGGCTGAGAACCCTAGTCTCAGCGACTTCTCGATGATGACCTCTTCGGGAGATATCAGAATCAATCCCAATCCAGCTCCCCGTTGGTTTGCGGCCCCATCCACGTATACCTTCCATACCGGCCCTCCTGGTGCGGATATTACGCCAACCGATTTTTCATCCATGTGATCTTGATTCCTACTAACTTCCTCAGGGCATTCAGCGAATTCAGCTACCAGATCGGCAAGAACTTGACCCTTCACAGAGGTGCGGGGCATGTATTTGATGTCAAAAGCACCCAGAATCGTTCCCCACTTGGCAACTCTGCCGGTATAGTCAGCACTTCTAAGTATGGATTTGAGAGGCAATTGGGTCAAGACAACTACAGTGTGAGCTTGAAAATAGTACGGAAGTTTACGTGTTGTTCCCCACTTGGTAATTCTGCCGGTATAGTCAGAACTTCTAAGTATGGATTTGAGAGGCAATTGGATCAAGACAACTACAGTGTGAGCTTGAAAATAGTGCGGAAGTTTACGTGTTGCATGAACGACTGCCAGTATGGCCTTCTCTAACGACAGATATCTCACCTCGGCTTCATGGAGGGATTTACTCACATAATAAACCGGCCTCTGTACGCCACTGTCTTCTCGCATCAAGATGAAACTGACTGCGTGAGGAGCTACCGCCAGATAGGCATACAACACCTCATCCACTTCAGGGCTAGACATGATAGGCGGTTTGGATAAATAGTCTTTCAACTGCTGGAATGCCTCAGCGCACTCCTCGGTCCATTCGAATCCCTGCCACTTATGTAACAGACGGAAAAAAGGACGACACCTTTCAGCCGATCTGGAGATGAACCGGTTCAACGCAGCAGTCATCCCCGTCAACCTCTGGACTTCCTTTGGATTTCGAGGCGCTTGCAAATCGTTAATGGCCCTAATCTGATCTGGATTCACCTTAATTCCCCTATGGGTCACCATGTACCCCAAGAATTTCCCGGAACCTACACCAAAGGAACACTTCGAAGCATTCAGGCGCAACTTATGCTCTCTTAATATCCCGAAGATGCTAGTGAGGTCCTCCACATGTTCAGTCACTACCTTGCTTTTCACCACCATGTCATCAATATAAACTTCAATACTTCTGCCCAGCTGTGGCTCAAACATTTTCGTCATCATGCGTTGGTAGGTAGACCCAGCGTTTTTGAGACCGAAGGGCATCACCTTGTAATGGTAGTTCCCAATCGGGGTCACGAAAGCGGTTTTTTCCTGATCATCAACGGCCAGCGGTATTTGGTGATATCCTTGAAAGGCATCCAAGAAACTCATCCTAGGGTGGCCCACGATTGCATCCACCAACTGGTCAATCTTGGGCATAGGAAACGGGTCTTTAGGGCAGGCCTTATTAAGATCGGTGAAATCAACGCACACTCGCCACTTCCCTGTTTTCTTCTTCACTACCACCGTATTGACCAGCTACTGGGGATAAAAAACTTCTTTAATAGCCCCAGCCTGTTTTAGCTTGGTGACTTCAATTCTAACTGCCTCGGCATGCTCTTTCGATGGTCGCCGAGGGATTTGTCTCCTAGGGGGAATGGCAGGGTTCACGTTGAGCCGGTGGCAAATGAAACTTGGGTCTACTCCTGGGGCTTCATATGGGTCCCATGCAAAGACATCCACATTGGCTCGGAGGAACTCCAGCAAACTCGCTTTCTCTTGCAGAGGCAGCTTAGCCCCAACCCGGAAGAATTTTTCTGGATCATCAGCGACAATCACCTTTTCCAGATCTTCACACTCCACCCCATTGGTTAGTATGTCTAAACCCGACGCTGGGGGCTTTAATTGCTATGACTCATTATCGACTGTAGCCGAGGTTTCTGCATCTGGCCGATGCTGAATAGCCGCTACTTGGCATTGCCGAGCAGCCGCTTGGTTCCCTACTATCTCCAGCACTTGGTCTCCGGATGGATACTTCACCTTCTGATGTAGGGTGGACGAAACCGCTTTGAGTGCGTGAAGCCAAGGTCTGCCCAAGATGGCCGTATATGGAGAATAAACATCTACGACAATAAAATCCACCTCCACCACCTCCGTGCCTGACTGTACGGGCAACCTGATTAGCCCCATAGGAATGACCAATCTCCCCTCAAAACTGACTAGAGGGGAATTATAAGTCGTCAAGTCCCCCGGTTTCAAACCTAGCCCCTTGTACAAATCCGGATACATCACATCCGCTGCGCTCCCCTGATCAACCATCACTCTTCGGACATCGTACCCACCAATCCTCAGCGTGATCACCAAGGCATCCTCATGGGGTTGTATAGTTCCAATCAAATCCTCATCTGAAAAACCCAAAATCAAAGGGACACGCCTCTTGGCTCTCTTCGATGCTTGAGAACGATCCTCGGCGGGGAATCGGGACACCGACGACACTCTTGTGGGGCAAGAGCCAGTCCTTCCCGGGGCCGCAAAGATGACATTGATCGTTCCCCGGGGTAGCCTTGACGAGGCATCCCCCCGCACCTCAGAACCTGCCTGGCTCGCTCTTCCGCTGGAATGGTGCAAGAGTTGCTTTAATTTCCCTTCTCGGACCAACTGCTCCAAATGGTCCCATAAATTCCTACAGTTGTCTGTCGTGTGACCATGGTCTTGATGGTCATGGCAATACAAACTCGGGTTTCGCTTTGTAGGCTCTCCCGCCATCCTGTTCGGCCATCTAAAGAATGGCTCATCCTTTATCTTCTCCAAGACCTGTTGAACAGACTCCCGAAACACTGCATTAACGGCCTGGGCATCCGCCGAGGCCGACTGCCCAGCGAAGTCCCTCTTTGGTCGATTATTATTATAACGATCCGACCTGAAATCCCTTCTCTCCTGGGGGATCACTTTGGCCTTTCCCTTCCCCTGATGTTGGTCCTCCTCTATTCTCTTGTACTTCTCTATTCTGTCCATCAGTTGGCGCACACTGGTGACAGGTTTGCCCGTCAAAGATTTCCTTAAGTCGTAGTCAGCTGGGAGACCGGCTTTGAAAGTGGTTATAGCCACCGCATCATTCTTCCCCCCTATCTCGTTAAACATTTCCCAGTACCTGTCCGAGTAGCTCTTGAGAGTCTCACCCTCTCGCATAGACAAAGTCAACAAGGAGCCCAGAGGCAAGGGAGTTCTGCTGCATGTAATAAAGCGAGCGCCAAAAGCCTGGGTCAGTGCTTTGAAGGATCCCACGGAATTGGCCCTTAAGCCATTGAACCACCTCATCGCCGTTGGACCCAAACTCGATGGAAAAATCTTGCACATCAGAGCATCATCCCTGGAATGAATAGCCATCTTCTGGCTGTAATAACTTACATGTTCCACCAGATCCGAGTGGCCATCATACAAAGAGAACGTAGGTTGATTAAACCGCCGAGGATGGGTAGCATCATCTATGCTTCTTGTAAATGGTGATTTGGAAATCTGACTCAATGCTTTGTTCATCGCATCGTTTCCCAAGCCCCTGCTAGTGGGACTTTTACGCCTACGCCTATGACGACGCTCCTCTTCGTAGGAGAAAGTTTCGCTTTGCGGAGTCCTCGACCTCTGCCTGTAACTAGTTTCATCCGACTCCCCGGATGATAGTTCAAAGCGAGGTGGTGAACGTTCCCGTCGTGCATGGCGCAACTCTCTCTTCAAGTCCGCAATCTCACGTTGCAAATTCCCATCATGCTTCACGTGGGAAACGTGACTCTTCCCGCGTGTACGGGTTCTCGTGTTGTGAGTAGTATGTATACTCCCCTCCTGGACTTCCCTCTGTTCGGGACCTCTTCGAGGACCACCGTGCTGAGAGCCCCTTGACTCTGCTCGACCTCCGCCTGTAACTAGTTTCATCCGACTCCCCGAATGATAGTTCAAAGCGAGGTGGTGAACGTTCCCGTCGTGCATGGCGCAACTCTCTCTTCAAGTCCGCAATCTCACGTTGCAAATCCCCATCATGCTTCACGTGGGAAACGTGACTCTTCCCGCGTGTACGAGTTCTCGTGGTGTGAGTAGTATGTATACTCCCCTTCTGGACTTCCCTCTGTTCGGGACCTCTTCGAGGACCACCGTGCTGAGAGCCCCTTGACTCTGCCTGATGCGGGCTGATATCACCCTGATGCAGCCCCGCTGCGGGGTGAGGCAGTTCCACTCCTTCCATCGAAAACGTTGTATTAGAGGTTACAAAAGCTAACACAAGTTCTTCCCACAGACGGCGCCAATTGTAAGGACACGATTTAGTACCGAACTAAAACAATATCCGGTTCGTACGTGAAGGGCCCAGACAATATGATTTTTAGAGCGTGGGTGTAAAGAACTAGGCTAACTGTAATCTAACCTCCCAAGATTCAATTTCATGAACGTTCAAGGTTTTTCAGTTGATATTTCGGATATTCCCCCTTAGTGACTAATACCAATCCTTCTTTCTCTTCTCCCTTTTTTCTCTCTACTTTCCGTCCCTTGTTCTTTTTTTCTCTTTTTTTTCTGTCCGATCTCTCATTCATGTTCTTCCTTTAGTTTTTATATCTCCCTTTGCGCTTCATCCTCGTCGCACACGTGTAGGTTGGGTTTGGAGGATTTCTTTTTGTCCCATCTGGCACTTCCTGGAACTTCCTATAGGCAGTTGTAAGGCTGCTTCCCCACTGTTCAGGTATCACCTCCACATTAATGCGGCCAGAGAGTTGGTTGAGAGGTCATTAATGCGGAGGTAGCTGTAACTTCAGATATTTGTTTGCCTTATCTCTTTCATCTTTAGTCGGCTACTCTACCCTTTGAGATGACTGAATTCTGAGATCTGATCGCAACGAGACCACGTCCTGATCGTTCTCGGACGCGATCGTCCTCGGACGCGTTCTGCCGAGGACCATGGTGTCCTCGGACGGGTATATGGCCTCCGATGGGCCACTGGCCCAACAATCCTGAACCCATTCTGAATCCTATGGGCCTATTAGTCGAACGATCCCACACTTTCTAATAATGATATAAATATGCAAAATTAAGTTATTATCATTGATCCCAAAAAACACTATGAAAACACAAAATTGCAAAACAACCCTAGGTGTTTTTTGGTTCCCAAACAAACTCTCTTTCTTTCTCTCTCAACTGAATGGGAGAGGTTTCTCAAAAAAAAAAAAAAAAAATGAAGGGGAGAGAGGAGCAGAGTGAGTATGTAATAACGTCAAATTTATAGAAAAGAATATGAAAAAATGAATTAAAAAAAGGATTGGAGGAAAGAGTAGCTGGAACTTGTGGAAGGTGTTAATAAGTCAAGAAACTGAGCTAAAAAAAAAAAAAAAAAGGGAAGGAGACAGATTAAAGGAGAGCAATAATAAGGTGAGAATAATAGGAAGAAAAATAGTCTAAAAAGGCAGGAAAATGATTGAAGACACTTTGGTTGATATGGCTTTCTAGCATATTGTATATATAATGGACCCTTAAGAATGCTCTTAGTAGCACACCCCAAACACACCTGAAACAAAGTTTAACATTTTTTTTTAGGTGGGTCAACCTCAACAATGCCTTTGACAAGTTGTAATAATTACGTTCACGTCTGGGAAACCATCGTTTATATGATAAAATTTTCTTTTATATAAACATAGATCACGTTTATTTTATTTTCTATAGAATAAAATATACATAGATCAAGTTGCTAACCATAAGTTTCACAACAAAGATATATTAACAAAAAAATAGAAAAAATAATAAAAATTGAAGAGAAGAAAGAAAAAACACTTAAAAACTTGAACGTAAAGAAGTCGTCACATTGCTTGTCCAAATTAAATGAATGGGCTTTCATCCAATAGTAAACAATAAGTTATTAATGTTGGGCATGGAGTTTAGTTGTGTTTAATTCGGATAATATTTATTTTTTAGTCTATTGTGAATCTTTTATGTAGGAAAGAAATACCGTTATTTCATGTTATAGTTTTATATTTTGTTTTGATATATAAAGAAAAACTTTACTGCTCACATCTTCTATTTTTCCTGTGAATGGTAAAATTACTACAACTTTATGGACGTAAGCAAATTATCAAATCACGTAAATATTGTTTTGCATAATTGTTTTCTTTGGGACATATTTTTCTCAATTTTTTTGCATTTCACAGATTTAGAAATTTCATGTATATTCCATACCACTAATATATTATCTTAAGCCTAATCTTCAATTTGAGACTTTCATAATATAATTTGGAACAATACCTTTTGAAATCCGGATCTGATCTTGTATATATTAAGGACAAGCCTTAAAAGTATACACAACTAAAAGTTCTCTAGCAATTTCTATTTGCTATTCCAAACCAAAGCGGTCCACCATGGCACCATCCATGTGAGCAGCGCATTCCATTCAAGTGAATTAAAGTATCAAATAAATATATTGCTAAATCCTTTTGATCACATCATGATGTTGGGCTCCATTTTCTTTACTTCGGAGTCAAAATTCCTATGGAAAAATAAAGCATATCTATCGTGCTTTTGTTACTTGCGAGGCATCTTTTTTAGGCCTATCCAAACCAAACACTGAATAGCATTCATTCTTCACCCAAAAAATGGTTGCCGTGTTCAACAAGGAGCTCTTGAGCTGGTACCTAATCACCCTCAAGCTCAGAGAAGCTGTAGAATCTAGGGTTGCAACAACATCTACTACCACACCATCTATAGAATTTCCAGAACAAAATCAGCATCTGCTTCAGAAACTGCAGCAGGAACAATCAGAATCACTTCAAATTGTCATAAGAAATGATGGTGAAAATTGTGAAGAGGTAAAAAATCCACCAGATTCTGAATGGGTGATCTCCATCAAAGAAAAACTTGAGCAAGCTAGTCAAGACGATGCAGCAAGTTCATGGGCAAAGCTGTGCATCTACAGAGTCCCCCATTACCTACGAGAAGGCGATGACAAAGCTTATGTCCCCCAGATTGTCTCTGTAGGACCTTATCATCATGGCAAGAGACGCCTACGCCAAATGGATCGCCATAAATGGCGTGCCCTTCAACATGTTCTCAAGCGTACTAATCATAACATAAATCTCTATCTTGATGCAGTGAAGGATCTTTGCAATGCGTGGATCGATGCATTCAATTCAGCGAGACATGATAATGCTGGAGAATCAGCTTCCACTCTTTATACTTGATCGCCTTCTTGGACTTCAGTTAGGTAATCCAGACCAGAAAGGACATGTAGCCAAGCTAGCACTCCAATTCTTTGACCCGTTAATGCCAACAGATGAGCCATTAACAAAGAGTGATAGGAGCAAATTGGAGTCATCACTTGGCTATGAGACCACCTTTGACCCTTTATCAGATCAAGGTGGCCTTCATTGCCTTGATGTTTTCCGAAGAAGTCTCTTGCAAATGGGGCCTCAACTGGAACCTAGGGTTTGGAACAAGAGATGGTCACATAATCGTGTTGCAGATAAACGAAGGCAACAGTTAATACATTGTGTTACAGAACTCAAAGAGGCTGGAATCAAGTTCAAGAAAAGGAAGACAGATCGCTTCTGGGACATAAAATTCAAGAATGGAATTCTCTATATTCCAAGGCTCTTTATCCATGATGGTACCAAGTCACTTTTTCTAAACCTTATTGCCTTTGAACAGTGTCATCTTGATTGTGGCAACGGCATTACCTCATATGTGGTGTTCATGGACAACTTGATCAACTCTCATCAGGATGTGGCTCACCTTCATTACCATGGAATAATTGAGCACTGGCTTGGCAGTGATGCTGAAGTTGCTGACCTCTTCAACCGCCTATGTCAAGAGGTGGTTTTCGACATCAACAACAGTTACCTTTCCCAGTTGTCCGAGGATGTGAACCGGTACTGTGACCATAAGTGGAATGCTTGGTGTGCGAGTTTAAGGCATAACTATTTCAGCAATCCCTGGGCGATTATCTCATTAGTTGCTGCTGTTTTCTTGTTGCTGCTTACTTTTACACAGACCTTCTATGGAGTATATGGTTATTACAGGCCAAGCTGAATCCAGTATATCCAAGCTGGCAAGCTGTCTCTATCGCTCTTTGGTTGAGTTTCAGTTACAGAGTCCGTATGATACCCTGATATTGCCTTTCTCCACACCACCCCCCCCCCCCCCCCCCTTTTTTCTAGGGGACAAATGATTGAATATGTTTGTCTCAGTTTATACAGATATTTGCTGAAATCAAAGATTTAAAAATTGGATTGCAAATAAATTTCCAATAAGTTCCCAGCTATGTTTTACTTGTCTCTGGCAATTTAGAGGGATGATCATGATTTATGAATCCCCAATAGCCAATTCATCAAGCGTTGAGATGATCCCTGCTAGGCTTATAAATTCTTTCGCCCATGATCATGATTTTTTTTTTTTTTTTTTTTAAAAATTTTCTGTTGTAACTCAAATTCTAAAGAAAACGATAGCAATTTCCAATGCAAATAATCACACTATGTTTTGACGATTGCTCACACGTACACCATGGGTTATACAACAAAATCATGCTTTTCGGACATGTCCACGTGAAGCTTCCTGTGTCTTATTAATAGAATACTGAATACCATATGAGCAAGCTAATTAAAATCTAGCTTAAACAGTTTATGTTTCTCTAAACCTAAGATGTAATCAAAAGCAAAACTAAAGTGTGCAGTTGGATAAAAGGCTGGCCTGCAATTGATACACATCAGTGCAAAAACAAATTTCATGTTACACACCTTAAAAAATGAACCTACTAATAAAGAAATGTGGGGTTTGAGAACCTTCCATCGTTTGGTACCAAAGAGCTTTAAAAAAGGAAGTGAGACAAGCTGCAGCGAATTATTTGGCACAATAATTGTATGAAGAAATCACACTTTACTAAAGAAGAGTAGCAAATCAATACAGAACAGACCCCGCCACTCCAAGCAATTCTCTTCTACGTTTTTGTGTGTCAAATCCAACAATTGATTGGCGACTAGCTGACTAAATTATTCAATCCGGTCATAGTTGATAGTCGTATATGCCCTCTTTTTCTTGGCCTAAACTACCGTAGGAAGACCGGGCGGGTATTGTGATTTACTTGAATATGATCATTGTTGAACATGGTATTAATATTGTCGCAATTGCATCTCAAAAATTTATGACAATGTAACTCAATGTCATTTGCTTTGCAAATTGCAATGTAAGTCTGAATTCCACCAGGGACTTGAAATGAAATGGATCTGTTACTGTCTGCAAATGTTTTATTGTTAGCTAAAGAGATTTTTTTTTTTTTTTTTTTTTCATATGTGACCAAATTTACAATCTAAAATACTCTTGGTTATGGATCACACGCTAATGAAATCAGTTTTCTAATGACTAATGTAACAAGAATAATCCTTGGATTAGGCTGTCAATGCTGCCCCCGGAGAGAGAATTGGAGGAGATGAAGCAGTGTCATGAAACATCTGTGCTTTTTCATTAATTTATATGTCAAACGAGAAAATGTAACCTGACTTTTTCCTGTCTAAATAAATTATGAGATTGATTAAGAGGGAAAGGAGACCAAATGGACCGGCCCATCTTTAACAAAAGGCAAGGGAGCGATGGGGTAGGGCCCATGGACATTACAAGAATGGGCTAAAGTGCTTGAAGTTCTATTCTTATTAATTCTAAAACACCAATTAAACCCATCACCCCCAGAACCAAATCTTGCTCTTGAAATAAACCTACAAAATCCTATTTCTTTCCCCTCTTCCCCCAGCACCCTTACTCACAAATTCATATCACCCATCTGTAATTTTGGAGCTAAAACATATGTCAGTTGATTCAGTAGGTAAAATTCTTTTAATATTTTAAGAGAAAACTAAAAACTAAGATTGATTAACTTCTTGTGCTTTCTACCTCTCTACAACTTTGGTAGGGATATCCAAAAGTACTTTAGTAGAGGGATAGAAAGCACGAAAAGTAAACTACTTTGACCATTGAGAAATCATTCCTTAGTCCTTACGCTATTAATAACAAGTACATTATATTTGTATACATCGTGTACTAGCATTGCTCTTTAAATAAAGTAATATGCTTTGATTTTTTTTTTTTTTTTTTTTTGATACACAATGTACTTGTCCCATGACGCTTTAATCCTTTATATTATGTTTGCATTAGTGGTGGGCTCACACGCAATGCGTGAGAATGAATACTTATTTTTAATTTGGTATATACTATAATATATTTTCTAAAATCTTCTAAAGATAATATATGAGGATTAGTCCTCTTGAGAAGAAATAGACTTATTTAGCCAAAGGCATATTCTAATCCTCAACCATTTTCTCTTTCTTGATTGCATATAAGCATCACCCATTTTATATTCTTTTTGTATCCCTCTCTACAAATGCAATACCTTCCTCAAGTATTTTCCATCTCTCTATCTCTACAAATGCATGTTTATATTTACTTTTTATAAAAATCTTAATTACACATTTTTGTGTGTGCATATTTCAAGTGTGTTTTGTTAATATTAATTTTTTTAAGATGGACTGTATTCTTCTAACCTGTGTTGTGTCATAGTAGGATATGTCTTCCTAGATTTTTCTTCTGTGCAATTGAACTTTCTAAGTTTCAAATTTAAAGAATTTAGTTTTAGAAAAATTTAAATGATATTTGGTTGCCCAATTTAAATACTATATTGGTGATTTGAAATCAAAAAATGGTTGGTCTCACTGAAAGTTTGTTAACTTGGATATTTTTTAAAACTTAACTTAAAATTGGGATCCAAAAAACATTGTGCAAACAAAAAATTGCAAAACAACTCTAGGGTGTTTTTTGGTTCTCTCTCTCTCTCTCTCTCTCTGAATGGGAAAGAGGAGCAAAGTGAGTAATGTCAAGAAGTCCAAAAAAGGATTGGAGGAAGAGTAACTAGAAAAGTAAGAGGGGAAGAGCTAAAAAATTGAGGAGATAAATTAAAGGAAAGTGGTTATAAGGTGTGGAATAATATTAAAGGAAGGAAAATTAATTAATTACTTATTTATTTTTATGTAAACGATAACCAGGAGGAAAATGATTGAAAACACTTTTTTTTTTTTTTTTTTAAGAAGCCAAATCAAAGACCTGGGCAATTTATTCCAGAAAAACCAAAACTCAATGAACATCACGCAAAACTAAAGGGGCAATATCAGATGGCAAATCATGCAGCCAAACTTGAACCACAACGTCTGACTTAGCTTTCTTAGCAAGAGCATTAGCAAAAAAATTACAATTACGACTAACATGAACAAATTCCACAAACTGAAAAACAGCAGAATGCATATGAATATCATCCAAAATGTTGCCAAAACTAGCCATCGCACTCGCACCGTGAAGAAGAGCGTTAATGATGATTGCAGAATCTCCTTCAAACACAACTCGAGTGAGGCCAATCTCCAACGCAAACTGGACAGCCTTCAAGCATGCTAAGGCTTCTAAATCCACCACTAATTGGGCCATGGGAATGGACGAGGATAGAGCACCC
Organism: Quercus lobata; assembly: GCF_001633185.2. Taxonomy (NCBI): domain Eukaryota; kingdom Viridiplantae; phylum Streptophyta; class Magnoliopsida; order Fagales; family Fagaceae; genus Quercus; species Quercus lobata. The sequence goes on from NC_044909.1 coordinate 40,274,282, forward strand.
ACAACTTCCCCTTCATTATTACGGACAATGACACCAATGCCTAGGGGTGTGCATGGGTCGGGTTGGGTCGGGTTGAGGGAATTTTTTGACCCGACCCACCATGGTGGGTCAAAAAAAATTCGACCCAACCCAACCCAACCCGCGTGGGTCGGGTTGGGTCGGGTTGAACCCATGGGTTTGACAATTTTTTTATTATTATTAAATTGAGTAGAAAAAAAATATAAATATTAATATATTAAAAAAACCTAAAGATTAGTATCAATGTAACTCCTCAAAGACTCAACACTAATGACTAAACAACCATAGTAATTTATTAGAATTTGTGTGAATTAATTGGCTTTTATATAGGATAGGAAGAATTGGTTATTTAAAAAAACTTATTAATTATATAATATTATATATATATATATATATATAATTAGTATTAGTAGAAGGAATTGAGGAAATGCAAATTATTAAATATAATATATATATAAATATAAAAGTGCCCTACAATTGATTTTTTTTTTAAAAATTATTAAATATAAAATATATTTTAAATATATATTAAATATGGGTGGGTCGGGTCGGGTTTGGCGGGTTTGTAATTTTATGACCCAAACCCAACCCGACCCGCCATAATAATTTTTTTGATAACCCAACCCAACCCACCAAGCCTTAAAAACCGACCCAACCCGGTGGGTCGGGTCGGGTTGGGTCGGGTTTGGCGGGTCGGTGGGTTTTCTGCACACCCCTACCAATGCCCGCCAAACTTGAGCGACAAAACACAGCGGCATCAAAATTTACCTTGAAGCAATGAGGATCTGGAGGGTGCCATTGCTACATGGGATGTGGATGGGGTGGGAAAGGCTCCTCGGTCTGAGCTTGAAGAAACTCTTGCATATAACTCCCCACTTTACTACATATGCTAAACATTGGAAGAGGAGGGCGACCAAATTGGATTGCATTACGTCTATTCCAAAGTAAGCACACAATGATCACAAAAATATCTGCTCTGAACTCCCCTCTGCTAAACAAAAAGCTGGCAAGTAACTCACTGAAGGAGTTGGGATGTGGCGGTGCAGTTTGGTGAAACCATTCCAGCGTAGACCAAACTCCTGAAATGACTTCACAAGACCAGATCGCATAAAGAGAATCTTCAGGAAGAGCATTACACAGTGCACAGCTCGTGCCAGGAACGATATGACACCGATGAAGGTTCACCATTATTGGAAAAGCATTATTACAGATTCTCCATGATGGGACTAACGAAATTGGCTACAGAAGGGCTCAGCAAGACGGACGAGACCATTCCCCGAAGAAGAGCCTAACAAATGCCCACATTATTGACAGAGACAGCCTGATCATTCAATGCCGCCAATAATGCCTCGGACAATTACAAAACCAACTGTACAAACCATTGAGAGCACATTAAAGCCCCATTACTAGGCAGGAGGCGTTACCAAAGGATGACATTAACATCACAATATCAATCACAACGGCTAGAATCCAAGGCAACGTATATAAAGCCCTCACACTGCCAACACAAGGTACATAAAAAAAAAAAAAAACCAACACTCTGAAAGGATACTAATTGTCATTTTGCTATTTTGTTTCATTTTACAAAACACTTTCTCGTTCTGACTTTGGCATCGAAGGCGTTATGGCGGGCACCACACCGGTGACCACATCAGAAGGGGCGGTCTTTTCATTTACGCAAGTGCCCAGACGAGAGCCTAGATCCATCTGGAGGCATTCACCTTGACTGACGAAGTCACGCTTCATCAGTTTGGTGTCGTTTGTGGGGACGACATTTTCGTATTCAAATTCGAAAACATAGTTTTCGATCAACTGTAACATTCAGATGGAGTCCAATCAAGATTCTGCAGCCTTGGCTCAGCAAGTCCAGGCCCTAGCGGCCACTGTTGAAGAGCTTACTAGACAAAATCAAGAAATGAAGCTACGGCTTCAACAGGAGAAAATTGATCCAAAGGCAACTTGGAGGATGAGGGAGATAGCCATAGAAGAAGTGACCATCGAAGACCTACAACTCTAGATGAACAAAATTCGAATCTTCTTCGAGAGATGAGGAAGGAGATGGACGAACTGAGGAACACAATCAAGGAGAAAACAGACCGAAGTGTGGATAAAATGGTCAGGGCAACAGACTCACCCTTCACTACGGCAATCCTGGAGTGTCCGGTGCCATCGAAATTTTGACTACCCCAACTTGAACCGTTTGACGGGCTTAAAAGACCCCCAGGACCACCTCAACACCTTCAAAACGACGCTAGGCCTTCAACAGCCACCTGATGAGATACTGTGCCGTTCCTTTCCCACAACCCTCAAAGGAGCGGCAAGAGAATAGTTCAGCAAGTTGCCAACATCGTCCGTCGATAGCTTTGAGTGGCTGAGTAACATCTTTTTATACCACTTCATTAGAGGACAACGCCCTAAGAGGCCGGCGAGCCATTTACTCAGCATTAGACAAGGAGAGAAAGAAACCCTGAGGTTGTATGTACAACGCTTCACTCGGGAGACCTTGGAGGTAGACGAAGCTGACGACAAGGTGCAACTAATGACCTTCAAAGCGGGACTGAGGTCTAGAGAGTTCGTGGCTTCACTTGTGTTTATCAGCTTTGGTTTCTAATAGTCCTTAGATACTAGTAGGCTGACAAGTCTCGAACGATGTTGAACTTTGGACTATATCTTGTGAAACAACAACACTAAATCAGAGGAGACCGGTGGGGACCGGTCTAAAGTCCTCCTCCGATGAAGTTAGTGAACTTGATATTCTCTGTAAGGAAGGAGTATTCTCTTAGATAAAATTTTCTGAATGCCTTACCCTTCGTCGAAGAATCCTTATATAGTATGTGTGGAACGGTTATCTGTTTAATAATCATTCCTAATGTCAAGGAGTCCGGAGAATTGGGGGTAACTTCCATAGCGGTTATGGAAGTTACCTAGGTTGGACGGCCCGTTCCATAGTGAACTCGTCCATCTTTTATTAAAGACGGACGAGACCATCTAGGACGGCTCACCCACTGTCCAAATGATGATGGGTAAGATTCCAATGGGATCTTTTCTGTCCAAAGACGGACGAGATTAGCCAGGACGCTTGGAAGATCACTTAGCCTGTTTGGTTTGTCCTAGCTTGTCTTTCGTTGGACGATACATATGGACGAGTTTAGGAGTTGATGTTTTTTGTGACACCATCAGTTGCCCCTTTGTCCTTGTGGGTCGTCCAATGAGTTGGGTGAGTTGCTGACACGTCCTTGGGTGTATATAATTGGTTAATAAATCAATGCGCCACGTGTCATTTTTTTTATTGGCGATTGGTCCCGTCGATTTAGTTTTCCAAGTTAGATACCACGTGTCCTTTTCGTATTGGTAGAGTCGTTTCAAATGCCCAGGTCAGCATCCTATAAATAGTGGAATGCCTCCCTTAACCCTTCTCATTTCAGAGATTTTCTTCCTTGACATCCATCATCTAGAGCCTCGTCTAGGAGTTCCTCTGCGTCTAGAGTCTTCTTCCGTCTAGAGCCAGGTATTCTTCTTCTCTCCGTCTTTAGGTTCTAAGTTTCTTGTAAAAAATGTCTGTTGCTTCTTCGTCCATTGATAGCCTTGATAAGGCTATAGACGAGTATTATGAGGACAGTAGTGATAGATCTAGCTCTAGCAGTGCTAGTGATAATAGTGGAGGAAGTACAGACGAGAATTATTCTTCTGGGGCCCCTGGGCTCCCTATTGAAGTCGTCCAAGAACAACTTAGAAGAGCTTCTGGCTCTCAAGTTGGCTCTTCGTCCAGCGTGCCTCCGTCCAATCCGACGGACGAGGAAGAGACCGTCTTTAGTTGCGCAGTAGGCGTTCATTCTAAGATGGATGAACAAAGATTAAATAGTCTTAAATCTTGGTATCAAATTCCTGACGAGTTTAACCCTAGGCTGCCCGTCCGTGGAGAGTGGTGTTGTGACCCACGTTTTGGAATAGGCGTCTATGAATTTTACTTCCTGGGTGGCCTTAGGTTTCCCTTAAATGCTTTTGCTAGAGATTTTTTAGTCAAGTTAGGTTTAGGTGTCTGTCAATTTAATCCTAACGCGTGGAGATTAGTTATCTCCATGCAAATTTTGTGGAGGGAAGTTTTTGGTGGGGACCGTCCTCTTACTGTGGATGAGTTCCTTTATTGTTATAAACCTTCTGCAATAAGTCAGTCTAAGGGTTTTTACCAGTTCACTGCTAGGGGGAATGATTGTAGGTTAATCAAGTCCCTAGCTTCATCTGATAGAAAGTGGAAGACATAATTCATCTTTGTCTCAGGCTTTTGGGCAGGGAACCCTGTGAACATTGGCAGGGATCCCTTTCCTCCTTACACTGGGGACTTAAGGAACCTTCTTCCAGAAGGTATGTCCCTTCCCCTTGTTTATTTTTATCCTTCTCTTTCTATTTAATCCGTTTACAATTTCTAACCTTTATTTACTCATTGTGTTGTAGCTGCCAAGCGTCCGTCTTTCAGCAAATTTCATAGTGACCGCGTCCACAGGGCTCGTCTTCATACAGACAGGAGCTTTCGTTCTCTTGTCACTCTTAGACGTCTAGCCAAGTGGGGTTTGGGTCCTGAGCCGTCAGACGAAACTATTGCACACGAGGTTACTGTGCGCAAAAGTAAGCTTTCAGCTAAGTTTTTTTTATTTTATTTTATTTTATATATATATATATATATATATATATACACACATTCCTGATCTGTTTATTATCTTGTTTTAGAAATGTCAACAATGAAAGAAAACAAAGGGAAAAAAGTTGTAGGTGAGGGAAAACGTCTTGAGGCTCAGACCTAGGATCGTCCTGAGATTCAGGTACGTCGTACGACTGGGGACAAAAGGAAGTTCTTGCCAAAGAACATTGATTTAGAAGGGCTCCTCAGTCATCGAGACAAAAGAGTGAAGCAGGGCTCGTCCAAGGTGGTTAAGTCCAAACCTCCATAGTCTCACCTTCCATCCAGGTAGTTGATGTGGACTCGTCCACTCCGGCTGAATCCACTCCGTTCAAGACTCCTCCGCCCAGAACTCCTTTGTCCAAGTCAACTGCGCCTGACTCGTCCCAGCCTTCTACGAACATCATTGAAAATGAGGATCTAGCTTGGGAATGTTTTTAGTTGGCTGTCCTGGACGAAGACATAAATATGTGTTATAACATGGGCTTGAAGGAGTTTGAGCATTCTAGCGTCCATGACCTCTTTAAGGTATGTTAATATTCATTTCTCGTCCTTGTTTAGTTAACAACCTTTCTTCATTTAACCATCCTATGTTGTTTTATCTATTCATAGGCCATGTCAAAGTTTATGGCAGTGTCCAGACAGGCAACAGAACTAGACAAGATGAGGGTCTTGTTGGAGACGAGAATTCAAGAGGTGAATGCTGACTACAAAAAATGGGCTGGGGCTGCTGCAAAAGCTAAGGAGGAAGTCAATGAGCATAACAAGCTGATCGAGGAGCTAAAGACTGATGCACTGGAGAAGGATACCTGCATTGACCACTTGCAAAAGATGAACAACGAGCTGAATGCTCGTCTCTCCAAGGCAAAAGAGGACGCTTTGGCTGAATTCAAGTCGTCCAAACTGTATACGGACACCCTGGATCGCAATTATGCAGCTGGTTTTGAGGATTTCAGATTGGATGATATTGAGAACTTCTCTGAAGTTGACTTTAGCTCAATCAAACTTAACCTTGCTGCTACCACAAGCTCTCTTATTCAGACCAGCTTTGAGGACGTCAATGTGGAAGACAAAGCCAGCACTCAGCCACCCCAAGACGAGCCCAATGTCAATGCTCCCTCTGCTTAAGGATGAGACCTTTACACTTAGAGCAATCTTTGTTTGTTTTCCTTTTGTTTGGTCCTCTGTTTTAGGACCTTCTTATGTAACCAGAATACACTAGCCTCGTCCATGGTTTTAGGACGGGGTTTTTAAACAATCATTTCAGTTTTTTGAACTAAACGAGGGTTTTTTAGACGTAGGACGTCCACCCTTTGAATGAATGAAGTCTCATTTTCTTTGCATGGACGAGTGCTCTCATTTTCTTTGTATGGACGAGTGCTCTCATTTTCTTTGCATGGACGAATGTTGTTATGCTATTTTAATTCAACTCCAGCTTTAGCTCGTCCATGGCGAAAATATATGTTCTTCATATTGTTAGTCTAACTCGTCTTTGCAGGTAGTATTTTTATCCAGCTTGATTCGTCTTAAGACTTACAAGCTGATTTTACATACCATCCAATTTATTTTGCCCAACTTTTCTCTCGTCCAGAGTTTGGATTGTTTCAGTTGGCTTTTGATTCTCACCCTTAACTTGGACGAAAATGTTATGGCTTTTTCTCGTCCATGAGTTGGACGAGTGTATTTATGGTTTTTTCCTTGTTTTACTCAGGAAAATTTAGACGTTACATCTCTGCATCTAGAGATTTTATTCATCTTGAATCTTTCAATCCTCTTGTGGATTGGCTTGGAGGAAAATATCATGGAGATGTAAAATTCACACAACATTTTGTACATAACATAGATATTGTTTACAGATAAGGCACATGCACACTGATGCCTTTTTATTTAATAAGTACATACTTCATAACTTCGTCCATAAACATGACACAACCATCATAAGTAATAAAGTAGTAGTTTCAAACTTCGAACACAAATAGCATCAAACATAAGTAGTATCAAACACAAACAGCATCAAACATAAGTAGAACGTAAGTAGGCAGACAAGGTCCAAGCTCGTCCATAGGTTCACTTTTACTGATAGTACCTCCTGAGGTGCTCCACGTTCCAAGGATGTTCCAACTTTTTCCCGTCCAGGGCCTCCAAGTAGTAGGATCCTTGCCTTTTACAGTTGATAACTCTATAGGGTCCTTCCTAATTTGGGCCCAACTTCTCATGTGCTGGGTTTTTAGTTGACAAAGAGACCTTTCTCAGGACGAGATCTACTATGTTGAAACGCCTTGGCTTCACCATCGCATCATACTACCTAGCCATGAGGTTCTTGTACTTTGCTGTCCTGTGTTCTGCATCTGCCCTTACCTCGTCTATTAGATCGAGGTTCAGACGGAGTTGCTCCTCATTATCCTTGTCTTGATACATCATCACCTTGTGATTGGCCATATGTATTTCTGCAGGTATGACTGCGTCGCTTCCATAGGCTAGCTTGAAAGGAGTCTCCCCTGTAGAGGTTCTCACTGTGGTCCTGTACGCCCATAAAACTCCTGGTAATTCATCTGGTCATACTCCCTTTGCCCCCTTAAGCCGAGTCTTGATGATTTTCAAATAGGATCAGTTTGCAACTTCAGCTTGGCCGTTGGCTTGGGGATGTGCAGGCGAGGAATAATGGTTCTAAATTCCAAAGTGTAAGCAAAAGTTCTTGAAGAGTGCATTGTCAAATTGTCGTCCGTTGTCAGACACCAATACCTTCGGTACTCCAAATCTGCATACAATGTTCTTCCACACGAAATTTTTCACATTCTGTTGTGTGATATTTGCTAACGGTTCAGCTTCCACCCATTTGGTGAAATAATCGATGCCCACCACTAGAAACTTCATCTGCCTTGTGCCCAAAGGGAAGGGACCCAAAATGTCTAGTCTTTATTGTGTAAAGGGCCACGGTGCCACCATCGGGGTGAGGTATTCCGACGGTTGTCTGGGGACGTTACTAAACCGTTGGCACTGGTCGCAGACCTTAACGTATGTTTTAGCATCAGCTTGCATGTTTGGCCAGTAATACCCTACACGGACGACCTTGTGGACAAGTGATCTGGCTCCTAAGTGATTGCCACATGCTCCTTCATGAACTTCTCTTAGTACATAGTTTGTTTCGTCTAGAGCTAGGCACCTAAGGTAAGGTTGAGAAAAACCTCTCTTGTATAGCACTTCATTCATAAGGACGTATCTAGCCGATCTCACCCTCAACTTCCTGGCTTCGTCCTTCTCTTCTGGTAGTCGTCCGTCTTTCAAGTATGATATAATTTGGGTCATCCAATTTCCTCTACTATCCACCTGTTGTACTTTCGGGACATCTATACTTGGCATATACTGAACTTCATCTGATTCGTCCATTGATTCATTTGCTGAGGCTTCTTTTACTATAGTATCAGCTTCCACGTTCTCTTCCCTTGGGATTTGAACGAAGTCAGCTTTTTCAAATCTTTTCACAAGGCGCATTACCCTACTAATTTATTTCTTCATCCGTTCTTCCTTCGCTTCATACATCCCATTTACTTGCCCCATGATCAGTTGAGAATCCCCCAGGACAAGTATAGACTTGGCTTCCACAGACTTAGCCAATTCTAGCCCTTTGAGAAGGGCTTCATATTCGACTTCATTATTAGTTGCTTGGTACTGTAGACGGACTTTATGTTTCAGTTTATCTCCTTCTGAGGATTGTAGGACCACACCAATTCCACCTGCATGCCGTGTAGACGAACCATCCACATGGACGACCCATCTCTTACTGTCTTCTGTCTCATCATGACTTGGGGTAAACTCCGCAATGAAATCTGCTAGTGCTTGAGCTTTTATGGCATGCCTTGGTTGATACCTAATGTCAAACTCACTGAGCTCTACAACCCACTGGGTTAATCGTCCTGTAACTTCCAATCTATTCATTGCCTTCTTGAACGGATGATCTGTCATGACATTAATGACATGTGCTTGGAAATAATGCCTCAGCTTCCTAGAAACGATGATCAATGCGAAGGCTAATTTCTCCATTTGTGGATACCGTCCTTCGGCTTCCCTCAATGCCTTGCTTGTATAGTACACAGGTCTTTGCACTTTATCTTCTTCTCTTATCAATGCTGAGCTCACGGCATGCGGGTTACCGCTAGGTATAAATATAACTCCTCTCCCACCACTGTTGGACTCAGCAGCGGTGCCATGGTAAGGTATGCCTTCAAATCTTTGAAAGCTCTCTGACACTTGTCGGTCCATTCAAATGTTTTTTTGAGAACCTTAAAAAATGGCAAACATTTGTCAGTGGCTTTAGAGACAAACCTGTTAAGTGCGGCAACTCGTCCAGTAAGGGATTGGATTTCCTTGGTATTTTGCGATGGCTTTATGTCCAATATTGCTTGAATTTTATCAGGATTTGCTTCAATTCCCCTGTAGGAGACTATAAAGCCAAGGAATTTCCCTGATGATACTCCAAAAGCACATTTGCTAGGATTCAGCTTCATGTGATACTGTCTCAGTGTGTCAAATGTCTCCTGCAGGTCATCTAGATGCCTTCACTTGTCCTGACTCTTCACCAGCATGTCATCTACATAGATTTCCACATTTCGCCCAATCTGCGGACGAAACATGTGGTTGACCAACTTCTGATATGTCGCCCCTGCATTCTTTAAGTCAAATGGCATCACCTTATAACAGAATAAGCCTTGACTGGTGACAAAGGATGTCTTCTCTTGATCAGCCTCGTCCATCCTTATCTGATTGTATCCAGAAAAGGCATCCATGAAGCTAAGCAACTTATGGCCTGCAATTGAGTCTACCAACTGGTTAATGTGTGGCAGCGGATAACTATCCTTGGGGCAAGCCTTGTTCAGGTCAGTGAAATCTACGCACATTCTCCATTTGCCTTTTTGACCATTACTATATTGGTCAACCAATCCGGGTAGTACACTTCCCGAATAAACTTCGCCACCATCAACTTTTGAACCTCGTCTTTGATAGCACCATCTCTCTCAGGGTTAAACACCCTCTTCTTTTGCCGCATAGGCTTGGAAGAAGGACATACATTCAAACGGTGGGTAATGACACTAGGGTCTATACCCGGCATATCCTCATGACTCCACGCAAACACATCAATATTTTTCTTCAAAAACTGGACGAGGTCCTTTTTAATCTTCTCTTCTAGATTAGTTCCAACCCTGGTACACCTCTCAGGGTTATCTTCATCCAAGGAAATATCTTCCAATGCTTCGGTAGGTTTTGCTACAACTCTCTTTTCTTCAATATTCATGGCTTGAACTTGTTCATCCATGGCCAACATGGCCAGGTAACATTCTCTTGCTGCTAGTTGGTCCCCTTATACCTGCCCTACTCCGTGTTCTGTTGGAAACTTGACTGATAAGTGGTAAGTAGAGGTAACAGCTTTCCAACTATTCAAAGTTGGTCTTCCAATTATAGCGTTGTAGGAGGATGGACAATCTACCACAAGGAAGTTCACATCCTTGGTGATTTGTCATGGATATGCCCCCACTACCACAGATAAGGAAATAGTACCCATTGGTTGCACCTTCATTCCACCAAAGCCTACTAGGGGGGAGTTTACTGGACGGAGCTGGTCTTGTCCTAATCTCATCTGCTGAAAACCTGAATAATATAAAATGTCTGCCAAGCTTCCGTTGTCCACAAGCACTCTTCTAGTTGTGTAGTCAGCAATTAATAAGGAGATGACGAGAGCATCATCATGGGGGTGATGAATTCTCTCAGCGTCTTCGTCTATGAAGGTGATTGCTTGCTCGTCCATGGACCTTGCTCTCGGTGACCGTCCAGAAAGTTGGACGCTCTATACTACCTTCAGGTATGCTTTCTTGGACTTGGACGACTGGCCAGTTGAACTTCCCCCTATAATGACTCTTATTTCTCCGAGTGGTGGTCGTGACGATTCTTCCATCTTCCCTTTCTGTTTCTCGTCCCTGTGGTCTCGTCCAAGGAAACTCCTCAACTTCCCTTGCCTTATAAGATTTTCAATTTGTTGCTTTAAATAGAAACACTCATCTGTATCATGACCATGATCCCTATGGAAGCGACAATACTTGCTCCTATTGCGCTTGTTGGAATCTCCATTCATTTTCTCCGGCCATTTCAAGGAAGGATCATCCTTGATTTGCATAAGGACCTACTCAAGTGGGACGTTCAAAGGGGTATATTTCTGGTTCCATGCTGAAGAGCCTGGCTTCTTACTATCTTGGTCTCTCCTTTCTTCCATCCGTCCCTTCTTTGGACGAGGACCTTGCTCGGGATGGCGACTGGGATTTGCGTCTACTCTTTCAGACCTCTTCCTCTTCTTAGCAATGATCGCGTCTTCTGCATTCATAAAATTTTGAGCGGAATGGACAAGTTCGGCCATGGACTGGGGTTCTTTTTCATAGAGTTTATGTATAAACAGATCCGAATTCACCCCATTATGGAAAGCTGCCAATAGGAGCTTATCATCTGTTTCGTCCACACTCAGGGCTTCTTTGTTGAAACGGGTGATGAATGACCAAAGGCTCTCGTTCTCCCCTTGCTCTATTGTCAACAAGCTGGACGAGGAACGCTTATGCCTTTGTCCCCCAATGAAATTGTTAACAAACAACTTGCTCAACTCTTCAAAAGAACTTACCGAATTTTAGGGTATTTTGCTGAACCAAACTCGCGCCGGACCTTTAAGGGTGGTAGGGAAGGCTCTACACATTATCTCGTTAGGCACCCCTTGAAGATGCATGGTGGTGTTGAAAGTGGCTATGTGATTAAACGGGTCACGTGTTCCATCATACGAATCTAGAGAAGGTAACTTGAACTTTGATGGTAGAGGGTGACCGTTGATGGAAGCCGTGAAGGGGGAATTAGTTCTATGAACCAAATCTTCTATCGGATTCGCCCTCCTCATATGCTCTTTCATTTCCTCCATAACTCTTTTCATTTGGTCCATTTCTTCTTTCAAGTGTGGTACCGTTCGTGAAGTGGTGCCTCTGAACTGACTTCCAATTTCGGTATTCTCTCTACTGCCATGACTCTGTGTTTGTCCTCCTTCTTCACGTTCTTCACGTGTCTGCCTCCTCATATTAATCTCCATTCTTAACTCTTGGTTTTGGCGAGTCAACTCCACCATAGCATCCGCCATAGATTGCGCATGTTGGACAGATGATGTCTGCATGACCGGTGAAAACTGGCGATCGCGATGAGGGTTGCTGCTTCCTTGATGGCTTGGGCTAGTAGCCCTCGATGTAGTCCGAACCATCAACCCTTTGTCACGGAGAAGCAAACTGTAAAACAATCTCTTCCCACAGATGGCGCCAACTGATAGTTCCTTGGATTCCAGTAGGCTGACAAGTCTCGATGATGATCTTTGGGCTATATCCTGTGAAACAACAACACTAAATCAGAGGAAACCGGTGGGGACCGGTCTAAAGTCCTCCGATGATGAAGTTAGTGAACTTGAAATTCTCTGTAAGGAAGGAGTATTCTCTTAGATAAAATTGTCTGAATGCCTTACCCTTCATCGAAGAATCCTTATATAGTATGTGTGGAATGGTTATCTGTTTAATAACCGTTCCTAATGTCGAGGAGTCCGAAGAATTGGGGGTAACTTCTATAACCGCTATGGAAGTTACCTAGGTGGGACGGCCCGTTCCATGGTGAACTCATCCATCTTTTATTAAAGATGGACGAGACCATTTAGGACGGCTCGCCGATTGTCTAAATGATGATGGGTAAGATTCCCATGGGATCTCGTCCGTCTTTGGACGGACGAGATTAGCCAGGACACTTGGGAGATCACTTAGCCTGTTTGGTTTGTCCTAGCTTGTCTTTCGTTGGACGATACATATCGACGAGTTCAGGAGTAGATGTTTTTTGTGACACCATTAGTTTCCATTAAGAAAACCAACTTGGGATCTTTTGTAGTCACTAGGGCAACTACTTTATCCTTTGTCCGTGGGTTCCTAAGCCCACGACAGTTCTAGTTAAGGCAACTTATTGTGATCGGTGGTGCTGGTACCCAACAACCACTTTTGAAATTTGGACATCCTCCTAACTACCATAGCCCATGCATTGCTTCTTTCCCTCCATTTGTATGTCTATCTCCATGCACAACCATGTTTCCCAAAATCATTTTTCTCCCCCTCAGACCCGAACCCGTTACTCATTTTAGTCCCCTGCTCAGAATTCCCCACCTCACGTGCTAGTCTCTTCCACCCTCTTGTAGATTGTGGTGTGGGTTTTGAGTGGACTAAAATTTCACCCAAGGGCCTCGAGTCTTCAGCACTCAGTATAGGGGAGCCCGAGGCAGCATGCTTATCCACTGGAACTTGGTAACCCGTGGGCTCCTCAATGGTTAGATTGATAATGTTCTTCTCCAACCTTGCTGCCTGAGGCTCCAAACACTCCTTACACTCACTTGTTGCCATGCTTTCACTATCTGATGTGCACCCACGGCCTGCCTCATCAGTTGTGGGAGCCACGAGTTTTGGACACTACCACTTGCTTCGCTTCCATGCAATCCCTCTATCTGTCAAACCCCGAACTTGTCATGGAGTTAGTTAGAGAAGACAACCCACCCGTGGTGCTATGATCCTGAACTCTTCGTTGCTTCTGTTTCAACCAAGGAGCATGATTGCGAGCAACTTTCGAAATCACAGCCACTGTCTTCCTTGTAGCTCTAAATG